>NC_064931.1:548261289-548561462 GCF_023897955.1 Schistocerca gregaria
CTGACCGGATCCAGCACCACCTGGAGCCACGAGCATTGGGCCTCCAGCTCAACACGCATCTGAACACAGTAGCCACAGTTCCTATCATACTAATGTTGAAGGAACTACAGAACAAACTGTGATTAAAACGCGGAACTCACAAACGAAACGCTGCGTTTTGATGTGCTACTGACGAGATGGGAGCTGGTGACCAACTAACGAGTTGTACAGTTGTAACTGCTTACCTAAACGTAAAGAAAAGCCTGGTGGAAAACCAACGGTAGAAATATACACTAAACAGTAATTAAAAGTGGAACTGTGGCTACAAGAAACACATCCACAAGAAAATTAAGATTTTTAACTGAGATCCACACAGTACATAAAGTTTTAAGTCGCTTCTTGTTATTAAAAGCTCGTTACAACTCACAAATGGGACGCTGTGCTATGAACTGCTCTTGCATGGACAGAAGCTGCTGACCAGCTCATGAGTTCTACAGTTGCATCTGACTACCCACTCGAAAACAAACGCCTGAGCTTTCTTGGACATTCGTATTTCTTGCATTTCCCAGTACATCCATTTTAACATAAGATTCTACTTGGTATCTCCATTATCTGAGACAATACATTTAGTTTAGTGACAGCTGCTAATCAGTACGAGTGCATGGCGAGGGTTTAAAATAATCTTCCCGTATTCTTCCGTGAACCCAAGTTCAAAAATGGCTCTAAGCACTATGGGGCTTAACATGTGAGGTCATTAGTTCCCTAGACTTAAAACTACTTAAACCTTACTAACCTAAGAACATCACACACGTCCATGCCCGAGACAGGATTCTAACCTGCGACCGTAGCAGCAGCGCAGTTCCGGACTGAAGTGCCTAGAACCGCTCGGCCACAACGGCCTACGTAAACCCAAGAATCACAATGATCTAACTACAGAAATCGAAAGGATCGTCATCAACAAATTCATTCAGTTAACTTCACATTTCCTAACCAGCATTCTGTAATGTGATTGCATCATTAGGCGTAAAAGAGATGTAAGTCCATTTATAACTGTTTCAATTCCCGGATCGTGCACATGATCAATTATCTGGTTAATCAGACGATACAGAATTTCCAAAAACAAGTGAAGTGCGCAATTTTTGCTTAATTTGATGTCACTAACTTCCTGCTGTTCTGTTTCATCGACAAGTCTTTTTCAATAAACAGTCGACTCTCGTACGGCAGTAGGTAAGTGTTTTCATTTTGTATACCAGTCGATATGGAATCATTGTGAACGAAAATTGGTCGACCAGATGGTTTATACTTACGATATTTGAAGCCAGTAATCTCATCTCTCTTTCTTCTTCTTCCTCTTCTTTCTCATCATCTTCACTCAGCACGAAACTGAATGAGAGATCGCAGAGAATGATGTTAGTATTTATAGCAATATGAATCCTAGTTATGATAGTACTGATGACTGTAATGAGTCAAGACATTATTCACTTTCTTAGTCTTCGTCCTCGTTTCTCTCTCTCTCTCTCTCTCTCTCTCTCTCTCTCTCTCTCTCTCTCTCTATATATATATATATATATATATATATATATATATATATATATATATATATATATATATAATTTTCTTTTCAGATACAACATGCTTCTTGTATGCGATTCCTACTACGTTAGCGGAAGTATATTCGAACAGTTATTCCGTCTGGATCTTTAATTGATAAACTTAATTCTGAAACTATTTTACCACAACTGGAAAGTACATGGGCGGACTTGGTGAGTCCTCAATCATATACCTAAGTGCCGGCCGCGGTGGTCTCGCGGTTCTAGGCGCGCAGTCCGGAACCGTGCGACTGCTGCGGTCGCAGGTTCGAATCCTGCCTCGGGCATGGATGTGTGTGATGTCCTTAGGTTTGTTAGGTTTAAGTAGTTCTTAGTTCTAGGGGACTAATGACCATAGCAGTTGAGTCCCATAGTGCTCAGAGCCAGCCATATACCCAAGTGGCACTGAATACCGTACTGAATGCCAGAACTGTTGTAACATGTGTGTAGAATCAGCATTGTGGAATGAGTTCTCCGTTTGAGGTAGATAAACTGCCACCGGGTAGTGATTCAAGCAATGTCAGGGGACTAGCCTGAATATTTAAAACTGTTTAACGAAAATTACACACAAATAATTTTAAAGCAACCGCTAAGGAGGTACAGAGAAGTAAAAAAGCACTGTGCTACTGCCTTCCCGACAGGGTTGCCGGAGTTTGTTAAGGATCTAGTAACGTAATCTGTCTTTGAGTACTAAGTTTTGCACATTATGTGACGGGCCAATGCAGAACAAGTTATTGGAATTCTTGTAAAGTTATTTTAACTTAAAAAGCATTCTTCTTTCCTAAAGTACATTCAGTTTAAAGAATAGTATTATTGTTCAAGCTTTGTAGCACGGAATAAAGAGAGAAACTTGTTCTCTTACACATTACTATGTTATATGGTCCTTCAGAGGAGCACTATTAGTGTGAAGACGATATGGTCGCCTTTTTATCTTTTTTGTTTAATATCTTCCATTTAATTACAAAAGTTATTGCAAATAATTATTTGAAGTTAAAATAAGTTCAGTGCATTTTTAGTCAACAATTGTATTACATTGTTGACTAAAATAAAATAAAACAATAGTATTACATTGGATATAAAATGTAGACTGGCAATGGAAAGGAAAGCGTTTCTAAAGAAGGGAAATTTGTTAACATCGAGTATTGATTTAAGTGTCAGGAAGTCGTTTCTGAAAGTATTTGTATGGAGTGTAGCCATGTCTGGAAGTGAAATATGGACGATAAATAGTTTAGACAAGAAGAGAATAGAAGCTTTCGAAATGTGGTGCTGCAGAAGAATGTTGAAGATTGCCCATAAAGACAGAAACTTACAGAAGAATGCTGAAGATTAGATGGGTAGATCACATAACTAATGAGGAGGTATTGAATAGAATTTGGGGAGAAGAGGAGTTTGTGGCACAACTTGACTAGAAGAAGGGTTCGGTTGGTAGGACATCTTCTGAGGTATCAAGGGATCACAAATTTGTTACTGGAGGGCAGCGTGGAGGGTCAAAATCGAAGAGGGAGACCAAGAGATGAATATACTAAGCAGATTCAGAAGGATGAAGGCTGCAGTAGGTACTGGGATATGAAGAAGCTTTCACAGGATAGAGTGCTATGGAGAGCTGCATCAAACCAGTCTCAGGACTCAAGACCACAACAACAACAGTATTACATTAGTAGCAAGCGTGCCAAGTTTATTAAAATTTCCGTGCTACTGTAAGTCATCTAATGTTTGCTAAAAATAGCTTAGGTTTGAAATCTGAACACGTTCACGTTTCTTTCATAAACGTGGAACCAAATTTACTCCTTCAGAGCTGTCGACTTCTATTAGAATCAGTCAGTCATTTACGAGGGATAACTCGCGGTAAGTGATCTGTGCTCTCGTCGGGACATGCCGAGGTTGTCTGCTGTTACGGCCGCTGATCGGAATCCGGGACACACATAAGAGACTGTGAAGTAGGAAGTGCGACTGTGTACGAAAAGTAGGACTGAATCCCCAATTAGCGCCATGCTGCGATATAAAAATTAGATTAACAGTTTATTTTATGCTTTGATGATGATGAGGTCCCATACTCCGAGGAGCGTAGGTGACGATGCGGGAGACCCGCACCGCCGTACTACGCGAGGTCCTAGCTGAGGGGTTTTGCCATTGCCTTCCTCCGACCGTAATGGGGATGAATGATAATGATGATGAAGACAACACAACACCCAGTCATTTCGAGGCAGGGAAAATCTCTAACCGCTCCGGGAATCGAACCGGGGACCCCGTGCGCGGGAAGCGAGAACGCTACCGCAAGACCACGAGCTGCGGATTTTATACACAGTCACTAAATAATGAATAATAAACTTATTGAGGCGTTTTCCTATAGAAAATATTTTATGCCTTATTCAAATTAAATATTTTCTATAATAACTCGCGTCAATAAGTTTATTGTCTATTATTTAGTGACTGTGTTATGAAGTTTGAATCTTGTGTGTAGTATTTCGCTAACGCTCCACTGAGCGAAGTGACAGCGAGGTACTTCGCAGAACGTACAGAAGAGGGCCGGCGGCCTGCGTTTTTGTGACGAGTGCCGCGTGACCGGCAGCGGCAGCAAAAAATCGCCGACCGTGCAGGTGTAGAACTAGTGTGTGGCTGCCGATGCTACCAAAGGCACCTCATTTAAACTAAAATATTATCTAAATTTCGTCAATGCTGGCAATGAACAAAATCCATTGACGAGTGACGCTACAGGGACTGAAATAAAATAAACGTCAGTTATTGATTGGCGACTCCATAGAGTGCTGTGTGCACAACGACCATATGATAAATAAAATTAGAAGGAAGGTCAGCATTGGCGGTAATTTTGATGATTTATGAACACCAAAATCTATTTTCGATCACATAATGATCTTCTTCAGTGCCGGAAGTTAAACATTTCACATAGCGATCAATGAATAAGGAACAAAAGACCACAAATACACCTGAGTATAAACCAACTGTTGGTAGGAACATACCTCTGGTGTTTGTGGTCTTTTGTTTCTTATTCATTGATCTCTGTGTGAAATGTTAACTCCCAGCACTGAAGATGATCATTACGTGATCGAAAACCGATTTTGCTGTTAATAAATCATCAAAATTACGGCTAATGCTGACCTTCCTTCTAATTTTAAACGTCACTTACACTGTAGACGGAAGTGACAACTTGAATTAGGTTCGTCTTTCAGGGTACAACACTTAAAACCCTCATTTTAATTATATAACCGATGAACAATTTTTATACCGTTGAAAACCTGACAATAAATGAGGGAAAATAAAATAAATCTCCCTGTCCTATGAAGGACCGTACCAGATTAAATGTCCGACATCACCCGTCAGCACTAAGATACAATTCGCATACTATACTGAAGTTGTGTATATCGTGTCCATTTAATAATGCCGCCGACTGTGGCCCCTGTCGATCTGCTCGAGTCAAACCCACTACTCTTCGAGAGCAAAGAAGTGAACAAATTTCGGCTCCCAGCACCATATCCATTATGCATTGTGTTCTGGGCAGCTCACTTCACTACGGTTGATGGAATGAGTGCGACTAACTGTTTTTTTTCTGAAGTCTCAGTGATCTTTGATCAATTAATTCAGAATAATTCTCCGTAATCTTTTAGCTTATGAGCTGAGGGTTAGCGACCATGGAGGGTAGTATTTGGTTGTAGCAGTCTTTTAGTTTCGCTTTCATCCTGCGATGCACATCCTCCTTTTATATTCTTTTCTATCGACACACACATACATCTGCTGGGCCTGTAGTTTCACATCTTCCATACTCTGAGGGGACAAATATTCAAAGTTTATTGGTACAATGCTTTCCCTTAGGCTATATTCATGGTTCAATGGTTCAAATGGCTCTGAACACTATGGGACTTAACATCTGAGGTCATCAGTCCCCAGAACTTAGAACTACTTAAACCTAACTAACCTAAGGACATCACACCCATCCATGTCCGAGGCAGGATTCGAACCTACGACTGTAGCGGTCTCGCAGTTTCAGACTGAAGCGCCTAGAACCGCTCGGCCACTGTATATTCGTGGTTTACTGGGAGTATATACTCCCCGTCCTTATATCTACAGAAACTTCAACTGTTCTGCGTCTCAAGTTGTCCTCAGGTCACTTGCAGAGTGGCCATATTATCAGTCTCTTTCCTTGTAATATACATACACTGATCTGCCAGAACATTTTGACCATCGACCTACAATCGATATTAATCCGTCGTGGCGATAGCAGCAGCGTTACCTGGCGAGGGATTACTGCTAGTCTGACACGCGTACGGTGCATGCAGTGTCAGTGACTGTGCCGCCTGTGTGTGGAACGGGGAAGGCGCACGATGCATCTGAGTTTGACCGAGGGCACATTATGATGATATGTAGATTCGGCACGAGCATTTCGGAAACTGCAGGACATGCTGGGTGTTCTAGGACTGCTGTGGTGAATGTCTTCAACATGTGGCGATACCAAGTTGAAACCGCGTCCAGACGTCGTGGGGTTGGGCGACCACCACTCATCACAGATGTCGCACGTCGTAGTCTGGGCAGACTGGTGAACCAGGACTGGCGGAGAACTGTGGGGGAACTAACATAAGACCTTAGCGCAGGGCAGAATACAACTGCCTCTGAACACACAGTGCACCGAACACTCCTAACGATGGGCCTCCGCAGCCGACGAACCATGCATGTGCCAATGTTAACACCACGACATCGGCAACTACGACTGGAATGGGCACATGACCGTTGGCAGTGGACGTTGGTGCAGTGGTGGAGCGTTGAATGGTTTCACGAATCCCGGTACCTTCTTCATCATACTGTTGGGAGGACGTTGCCTTCCAGGGGAACAGCTCCTTGACACCTGTACTGCGGGACGGAGACAAGCTGGTGGCGGATCCATGATTCTCTGAGGAACATTTACTTGTGTACCCACTGCTGCAGTGGAGCTCTTGCCAGGCACCATGACGGCCAAGGAGTATAGTACACTGGGAGCAGACCACGAACAGCCCTTAATGACGGCCATGTTCCCCCGATGGTAGTGACATTTTTCAACAAGATGAGCCATGTCACAAGGCCAAGAGAGTGATGGAGTGGTTCGAGGAACACAGTGGCGAGTTCCAATTGATGTAGTAGTCCCCAACTCGCAGATCTGAACCCTATCGGACACACGTGGGATGTGACTGAACGGGGCGTCAGAGCCCGTCGCCCCCTCTCCGGAATTTACGAGAATTAGGTGACTTGTGTGTGGAGATGTGGTGCCAACTCCCTAGAGCGACCTACATAGGCCTCATTGCTTCCATGCCACAACGCGTCGCTGTTATCGGTGCCAAACGTGGATATGCCAGTTATTAAGCAGGTGCTCATAATGTTTCAGCTGATAAGCGTATATAAAAACTCGGTCTATATAGACCTCTGACGGCCAGGTGGTACTGACCGACTGCCGTGTCATTCTCAGATGACTGGCCTGATCGGGTGGGGACATGGAGGTGCTCAGGGTCAGCACACTGGTCTCCTAGCCGTTGTCAGTTTTCGTGACCTGGAGCTGCTATTACTTGGTCAAGTAGCTCCATAGTTCGCATCACGAAGCTGAGTGCAACCCGTTGGGTCAGCAGAGCATGACGGCCAGATGATTACCATCCAAGTGCCAACCTCTCCCGTTGGTGCTTAACTTAAGTGATGTGATGGGAACCATTGTACCTACCGCAGCATTGCTCTTGACTCTCTGTTACGGTTGAGCCTTATTTATGTGTGAAGCCTATCTCTCATATCGCACTTACAACTTTGTCTTTTTTTATTGTTGTTCAACACTCGATGTGTTTTTGTGTTCTAGATTCGCTACTAAATGTTCTCGCATTCTATGCGCCGTGTTTGTTGCTCAATATTTCATATCCAATGTCAACACATTCACTTGCTTGTATGCACACACCCCATTCCTTGTTGATAGGGCGATAAGAGGACATAAAACACACTTACACATACCATAAACTGAATGTTTCAGTTTTTTATTTATTTAATGGTTTGGCTTGGGCCCCCCGTCGGGCAGGCCTTTCGCCGGGTGCCGGACTTTCAATTTGACGCCACTTCGGCGACCTGCAGTCGATGGGGATGATAGAATGATGATGAGGACAGCACAACACCCAGTCCCTGGGCGGAGAAAATTCCCCGACCCAGCAGGGAATCGAACCCGGGCCCAGAGGATTGACAAACCGTAACGCTAACCATTCAGCTACCGGGGGGCGGACAATGTTTCAGTTAAGAATGAACACATTTGAAACTGGAGTATACAATCGCCAGTAAGAAACTTCCACATGCTAGTTGTAGGTGTTGAGCAGATGTTGAGAACTGATGTATCCCTCTGCCAGCTTTAAATCTCAGTTTCTCTGCACCCTTATGTGACGTGTTATGTCACCGTTGGTTGCATTGTGTAGTCCATCTCAGGCTCTGAAAACTCACAAAACAGAACTGACTTCCTATTCAAATATTCTTCATACATAGAATGCAAGGAGGCTTGCCTATTTCTAGCATATCGATGGCGCGGGAACTTTCGAGAATTATTTCCTCACAAACCTTTGACTAGGCGGATTAAGGTTGCACAAACTACCTATAGCCTGAGACACGAATTCCTCTGTATTAGATAACAGCCCTTGCTTTCCCCTCATCTGCTCTATTAGGCTCACTTATATTAGAAGTTTGACCCATTTAGGGGACTTAACAATGATGTACAATTTCTGTTATTAGCATTCGGCATTTTGAAACAAAAGATAATTACACAACACAACAACACGTGTCAAGACACACACAACATCCTACACTCTCCAGTTGTGTGCTGCTTTAATCATAATTCATTTGTTCATGTAATTTTGAAATGTCTCTATCACTTTTGAAGATCTGTTTCTTCCTTTTTTTATCCAGAAGTGGGTTGCTGTATGATCTGGTTACCATTGTTTTCGAGAGAAAACATACTTCATCAGTGGTTAGATGCAGGAATAGTTCAGCTGCTCTGTATCAGTCCCTTGCTTTCTCTTTGTGATTGAATTTGCTTCTGGAAGCCCTATGGGTACTGGATATTAGTATAACGACAGTTAACCTGGCTTGTCAAGCTTTAATCGACATCATAGCTGCTATATTGGGGAATTTGCAGTCGCTAACCATTCCAACGAGTCAACAGGTGATGTCATGTAGATACAAGTCTCCAATCATTTCTATTTCACTGCTAAATCATTATATGCGTATTTAGGCCATCATATCATCCTTCTTAGATATATTATCAAGGCATGACTAGGTGCTGTTCTCGGCCCCTTATGCAATTCACATGCTGGATTCATCTTTCACTGTATTAGTGAATTACTTCTTGAGCTTTAATTTTCATCAGATTAGTTGACTGCCTCCATCTTTTTACGTTAAGTTGCATTTAGGCAGCACGGTCAGAAACTGCCGAGAAGCATCCATCGTAGAGGTAGAACTTTTAAAGAAGTTCACTTCAAATACCAGGGCCAATTAGTTTCAGATTCATTTAGCTCATAAGATGCACAACCAACTGGTTTTCCTTTGCCATCCCGTTACTGACGTAGGACACAATCCACAACGTAACAACTAGCGCTACAAGACAGAATAAAAAGCTTTTCAAAATCTGGGTAAATTGACCAGGGAGCCTTAGTCAGAAAATCCTTAATCTGTTACATCACTGTAACGCATACTGTGGTCCGGTTGAAAGATACCTTCTTTCACAGCTTAGTAACAGTAGCACAATGCTAGAGGAATCTGTTATAATAATGGCAAGCCTGAGAAATGACTGTAATCCTTCCCACTTTTAGGTGCAGTAAAATTATCAACTGCCTCTGTGAAAGGCTGATCTGGTTTCATCACAGCAAAACTTATAATGTGACCTAGGTACTCCATGTGAGATCTGATAAGGACCGTATTTCCATTTTAAACTTTTGTTTGCCCCCGTAGTCGCAAGAGTACACTCCCGAGGCGTTTGGTATATGCCTTTATTATCCATGAAAATACAATGATATCGTCAAGATATTCCAAGCACATAGTCAGCTTCAAGACCTGCTATAATAGATCTGTGAACCGCCTGAATGTAGTGGGTGTATTTATCAAAACAAAAGGCATCGTAACAAATTGTAGTCCTGAGGGTATAACAAATACCATCTTAGGCCTGTCTTGAGGCACTGCAGGAATTTGATGATAGCCCGTCTGTAGGAATCACTCAGCACGCTCTTTTGCTCACTTTCTGACTTAGTGGATGATATTTTTCCTCTTTCCCTGTACGCATTAAAAATCTTTCATACGGTGCCTCTTGAAACACCAAAGACTTCGACTAGCACCATACGAGCACTAACAATAATTGCCCACTTTCGAATTCACTCAGCTCCAACAGAATGCACTCACAACTACACAGAAAACACTGTTCTGACCACAACTCAGACTTGCCATGTATTGAGAACATTGCATAAGTGTCGTTTGTAGTCAGATAAAATAGCGCAACCAGCAGGTTGGGCTAGCAAAAGTAATTGTGTTCAAGTGTGCTGTTCTTGCGGTGTTTCGGTGTTTTTGTCCAACCTCTTTACAAGAGAAATTAATCTTCCTTCTCTAATAGACGATGGTCGTGGCTCTGTGGTTAATTTACAAGCGAGTTTAGTTCTCACATACAAAGTCCAATTGTTTGGTTAAAGTCTGACCATTTTATCAGAAGTAATGTGAAAATAATACAGTCGCTGAAGAAGTGGTTTATAGATTCTGAAGACTTTGTTGTTTTTCAAGTGTGTGATAAATGTGAATTTATCACTCTTAACTGTCTCTGTTGCGCTATAACAAACATCTTCATTGTTGCATTAAGTGTATATTATCCATATTGTATATCGTTTGGCCAGAAATACAGTTAAGTGTCATTTCGATTTTATTAATGAAGATACAAATGTCAAAACTTTGTTATGGAATGGAGATATCTCAAAAATGTACTCAAACTGTAGCAACTTACTGTTTGCTATAGATGATATTCCAAAAAAATGCTGAAAATGATGTTTAAATTCGTAAGCTCCTACTGTGTGACAGCCTAAAACGCCAAACAATTGCCGGCCGCGGTGGTCTAGCGGTTAAGGCGCTCAGTCCGGAACCGCGTGACTGCTACGGTCGCAGGTTCGAATCCTGCCTCGGGCATGGATGTGTGTGATGTCGTTGCGTTAGTTAGGTTTAAGTAGTTCTAAGTTCTAGGGAACTGATGACCACAGATGTTAGGTCCCATAGTGCTCAGAGCCATTGGAACCATTTGAATTGCCAAACAATTTGTGTTTAAGACAAAGTTAACTGCAATTTTAGGGTGTGTGTGAAAATGTGATATATTGTTTGAAAATGTTAAAAAAATTTATATCCATAGCATTTTGCCTCCCGTACTCTCTGTAATATATTTCAATGATAATGCCTCCTTAAAGTAACATTTCAGAGAGATAGATAGACAAGTAGGTAAGTAGGGAGAGTGAGAGAGTGTGTGTGTGTATGTGTGTGAGAGAGAGAGAGAGAGACAGAGAGACAGAGACAGGTGAAATTCACTGAGTTGGTGCAGTATTTTTGGTGTATCAAAATTACTGATTATGATGATGAAAAGGCATATATAGAATTTCTGTACGTAATTAATGAGTGCACATATGAGACAGAGAGAGGTGAAATACAGAGGTAGGGTGTTATGCAGTTTGTGTGTGTGTGTGTGTGTGTGTGTGTGTGTGTGTGTGTGTGTGTGTGTAGATCATGACAAAATTATTTTTCAACATACCCATAATTGGAGGAAGGGTTACATAATTTGACAGCTACATTGTAAACAGCTGCTTCATTTTAACGCCTGCTAAAATACCATATAGTGAGTATATGGAGAGGCGTTAGGTGGGATAGGGAGAAGGGGAGGTGAGGCAGTACATTGCGCAACTGGGTAAGTTCCGCGATCTCGGATTTTGTCATCTTGCATTTTTTTTAAATTACCATCATCATTCTCTTGGATTATTCGGCGACTACAGCACCGATTAGTGGTGGATACCTCAACCGTTTCCTGGAATGTCTGTAGCCATACTAATTTAGTAAAGTCATTGCCCTAGCACTTTTAAGCATTATGGCTGTTAAGATACGTTTACCTTAACAACACATTTAGCATGTATTACTATTATACAGCTGCTCAGTAATTCGTTACACAATTTTTCTTGGCGGATTACTTCTTCCTCGAGGCCAACACGCAACGGGCATACATTCTTTCAGGATTTAGTGCCATTTAGCGTTTCTGTGCCCGGGTACTGTTTCTTTCATAAAGCCGCCACCTCATTATGAGCGTGGGCTGCGTACTATCTGCCTGTGTATTAAATAAATTTTGTTCCGAGTGTTTTCATGTTTTAACTATTTATCTGTAATGTTTGTGGGAAAGAGAAGGATAGCAAGATGACATGTGCATCCATGCGTGTAAGGAAAATTACTATAAATCTAATTTGCGCTGTGTGGTACACCAAACACAATCGACCACTCAAATTTGTTCTGTGCCATATCACCTCCCTGTCTTTGGAGCTAGTGCTCTACATGATCCTCTTAGCGAGAATTTATTTGCAATTTTTCCTACGAACAGTATCAGCCGGGAATGTAAAAGTTGTGTTTCTGTCAATATAAACTTATTACACAAACTCGTAGCTGTTAAGTATTGCGTTGCGTTGAAGATGTTACCGGAAGGCTGAGTGGAGGACTTGTGCGGCCGTTACACATTCTCCGGCTTTAATCGCTCCTGGTTGTATTTTCCCAGCATGCTCTACTATTAACGCTAATGTTTTGATTACCTTGACTGTTAATGTAAAACGTATAAAGAATTTTCCATGGAAACCAAATTAAAGCTATTTCCTGTAGCGGTGAAGGGTTTTTTCAATTTCCTGTGCGGTACTCTGTCGTAAACCCGACAACATCACAGTTCTACGTAGAGGGAAGGAATTTTACAACGATAGAAATGGATGTTTCAGAATAAACACTGAAATGTGAATATGACATGCTTCTAATATCAATTCGCTGCCAATTATGTAGGAAGCTTGTATGTTGCGATAGTTTTTTTTTGTGGAAATTGCCAAATATCAACATGAACAAATCTTTGTCCTAGAGAACCTTAAGCTGGTGAAATCTACTCTGTTTCTTAATCAAGTTAAATAACTTGGGGAAAATGTTTTTATATACAGCAATGGTATCAAAAGGTTATGTTCCTTTCTGGGAATATTCACTACTGGCTCCTAACCTGATTTCTTCACGGCGTCACATGCATCTATATGACAGGTTCACTGAAAATGTTGTTTTGTCTCCCATTTTGTGCTACGATAATTTCTCAGAAATTGTAAACATGTCAAGGACCCGGTCGTGAGATTATCAACTGCCTTTGTGAACAAGGAGCACGAGCCCGCATCTCGTGGTCGTGCGGTAGCGTTCTCGCTTCCCACGCCCGGGTTCCCGGCTTCGATTCCTGGCGGGGTCGGGTATTTTCTCTGCCTCGTGATGGCTGGGTGTTGTGTGATGTCCTTCGGTTAGTTAGGTTTAAGTAGTTTTAAGTTATAGGGGACTGATGACCATAGATGTTAAGTCCCATAGTGCTCAGAGCCATTTGAACCATTTTTGAATGAGCACGAATGACTTATTGATAGACTGTGCATTCGGTTTCGATGTTAGGTTCAAATACCCGTCGGATGGTTTTAAGTAAATGCCACGATTATATGTTTGAAATGACACTGCTGATTCTTTGTCCTGCCCTGCCCAGTTTGATTATAACCCACATACCTAACGCTCTCGTCGTCGACTGCACGTTAAGCCCTCCTTTTCCTTTCTCACCAACTGTAATAAACTACCACACGATCCTCATAGAAAGGTAACAGCCAGCGGATTCTTTGTCCTGTCCCTGCCCAGTCTGATTATACCCCACATACCTAATGATCTCGTCGTCGACTACACCTTAAGCTCTCCTTTTCCTCTCTAACTGACTATAATAAACTACCACATGATCGTCATAGAAAGGTAGCAGCCAATAAACGTACCATAGCGACACCAGTTAATCTCATTACTTGAACCATTATGAAGTTATGAAATACGTTCGTACCAGAATGCAGACTTTGTCGGTGAATTCAGCTGCAGCAATCTTGTATTATGAGATGATTGGCAGCATCGTCTTGAAGCAACGTTTCTACGAGTTCCCTACTTCACTTGAGGAACATAACGAGTTAGCCGTATTTGTGTTCTTAAACATATAACAGTATGTGTTCCTAAATTATTCAAAATCAACATCTTAAAAAAAAATCTCGAGAAGTAAGAGGAAAAGGAACAGCTATGAAACTATTTTTTTGTCTTATGTTTCCTTACTAAATTACAGGAGTTGTTTATAGGAGACAAACCGATTTAGATAAACTTATTGCGAATGTATAAATGTGATTTCTCGCAAAATTTCTATTTATTAAGTATTTCTTCTGTGACGGACTTCCATATTCGTGCAAGGCTCGACAGAGCAGTCTGTAGTCTTCCCGAAGTGCGTGGTTGTCGCCGCCGTCCCTACAAGTGTAACACAATTCCGATAGCGCAGACGTCGGCGCGCCCGCTCTCCTGGTGCAGTATGTGGAAATTTGTAGGACAGTCGAGAGCAATGAATTCGTCGAAAATGCGTTTCACGGAATGTTGAGTTTCCAGGGCTTCCCTCTGTTGACAGGATTTCTCGGAATTCGTATTCGTCGCTGATAACATTTTTCAGAAGACATTTGCGTGTCTGACAGTATCTGTCTTGCCAAATGTCATTATTTCTCAGCTTTAGAGGAGAGGGGCTGACTTTTTCACCTCACCTTTCATGCTACAGTTGCCACTGTTTCACAGACCAGATTGAGTGCCCAGACACAAACAGTAATTCGTGAATGGTAGACGAGAGAAGGCGGTTGCAACAGCCATATAATATTTTCTTAGAGCCTGGGAAAATTTGCTTTCTAGCCGTCAAATGGACGAATTTCTCCCTCCTCTAACATACAACTCATATCCATTAAGGCGTTGGTTATGATAAGCCTGAGGCAAGATTACTTGGACCAATGGCTCTGAGCACTATGGGACTCAACTGCTGAGGTCATCAGTCCCCTAGAACTTAGAACTACTTAAACCTAACTAACTTAAGGACATCACACACATCCATGCCCGAGACAGGTTTCGAACCTACGACCGTAGCAGTCCCGACTGAAGCGCCTAGAACCGCTCGGCCACACCGGTCGGCCCTAGATTACAGTCGTCTCCCTATTAGATTTGGTCAGTGAGATCGTAACCGCGTTACCTGTACCTTACGAATGTTGCATACTATCGAACGTTGCCTCATTTCGATCACTTTTTTTTGCATATACCATCGACCTCGGTCTAGAAACGGGCAGCAGAGAACTGTTTAGAAGCTGAGTGAGGATATATAAAGGAACGTGTAACTTACCTAACTTACAGAACATTTTTATTTTACATGGTTATTCTCCTGTCTGTTACTTAATAACAAACAGTATTTATAACAAAACTGGAATTGTCAATGTTTAATTATGGTTTCATTTGAAAATGCTTGATTTCTAATGTTTTAGTAAGAATAAAAAAAAAATTAGATTTACCATATAGCGCGAGAAAACGCAACTTCTTCAATAAAAAATCTAAAATAATAACTCAGAACAAAATATAAAACATCGCTTCAATGCTTCATCGAGCTTATACAAAATATTTTTCTATTATTCTTAAACAACTTTCGCACCTATCAATAACAACAGGAACCCTTGCATTTGATCGTTATGAAGAACGTTCCATTGAGCACTAGATAACAATTATTATACAGTTTTTATGTTTGTGCATGTAAACTGTACCTGCATCGAAAGTAATTGCTTTGGTTACATAAAAGACGAGAAATCACGCTATCAACTAAATGTTATTAATTATAAAGTGGAATTGACATTTTGTAAGGACATAAAATACTCAGTGGACCAATACTGAACGATAAACAAACAAACAAAAAATAACAAAGCGGACTGTCGGCTCCCAGTTTCCCTCACACACATTCATTTGTGTTTCTTTCCCTACCAATGCTACCAATACTGCCGGTAATCCTACCGCTGTACTACTGTACCAAAACAACGAAACAGTAGTTTCAGTATCGCGCAGCTCTGGTGCATGAGCCAGGCGCCTGTTGCCGAGGTCCATACGCAGCAACGTTCGCTGAACAGTCTTTGAGGATGTTTTCTGCCCCTCCTTCCTTCTTCCATCTACTGTTCGTATTAAACAGTACCCCGTCCAAGTAATTAATAAGCAAAGTCTTTTATAAAGATTTGAGAGGAGCGTAGATTATAAAAACTTTCAAGTTTACTTAGCTTGTCATGTAGAGATGGCTCTAGTTCTTCTTGTCTAGGGGTCTGATTCTTGAAGCTGAAAGTCTAACGTCAGGCGCTCACAGTTGGTTTGAACTAAATAAATTGGAAGATGGTTGTTGCAGAATTTTTTACGTAAACATATTTTCCACTGAGTTTCTAAAAGTTTAGTATATCATACAGTATTTTGATTTTTCGCATTAACAAAGCCGAAATTACATTGTTCGCATCTATTATACAAAAATACATCCGATCACATCAGAGGCACGCTTACGACTCTCACGCTCTGTGGAAATAACAATATCCCAAGGCGTTTACAATTTTTCTTAACAAATGAATTCCTACTTGTTTTCTTTACATTATTAATTTCGATTATTATTTCATAAATGAATACAAAAATATACATAGTAAACAGTACAAGATTGCGTAATCAAATGAAACCCGGTCACTAGTGTAGAGTAAAGGTAACTGTTTTGTTAACTAAAAAATGTGGTTATACAGGGTACACATACTCAAAAATAGTCGCCAAAACTGTTCGACAATTATCCCATTGCGACACTAGCCGGTCGATTCTATCCTTGAAGCCAGTAGGCTGGTCTGGTCCCAGTCACACACTTCGTCGTCTGTTGCGAATCGATGTCCGCGAATAGCTTGTTTTGGAGGTCCAAATACATGAAAGTCACACGGTGAAAGGTCGGGACTGTACGGTGGATGTTCCAGCGTTTCCCACCGAAACTGCTGCAATATAGTCTTACGGCATTGGCCGTGTATCGGCGGGCCTTATCATGCAGGATAACGCCATTGGACAACATGCCTCGGCGTTTTGACTTGATGGCTCGTCTAAGGTTCTGTAAAGTGGCTTCATTACTCTGAGCATTGATGGTGGTTCCCCGCTCCAGGAACTCGATGAGCAGTAGGCCGTTATGGTAAAAAAAAGGAGGCCATCATGATCTTACCAGAACAGGTGTGCACGACCTTTGATTTGTTTGGAAGTGGTGAAGTCGCTTGTTTCCACTGCTTGCTCTGACACTTGCTTTCGCCGTCCGCGGCGGCCGAGTGGTTCTAGGCACTTCAGTCGTAACCACGCGACTGCTACGGTCGCAGGTTCGAATCTTGCCTCGGGCCTGGAAGTGTTGATGTCCTTAGGTTGGTTAGATTTAAATTCTAATTTCTAGGTGATTGATGACCTCAGACGGTAAGTCCCACAGTGCTCAGAGCCATTTGAGCCCACGCTTGATTTCCGGTTCAAGATGGTGACACCCTGTTTCGTCACATGTGACAACACGTGACAGAAATCCGTATTCCTCCTCATGATAAAGTTGGAGATGACTCAAAGACAGCACCATTCGAGTATTGCGCCACCGGGGGTCGTACCGCACAATAACCCTGGGTTCGGTGTGGGGCGGCGGAGGGGTGAAGTGGACTGCGGTAGTCGTCGTGGGGTTGTGGACCACTGCGGCTGCGGCGGGGACGGAGCCTCCCCGTCGTTTCTAGGTCCCCGGTTAACATAACGTAACATAAAATAATGCCACAATAGCTTTTTACAGATGTTAGTACGAGTATATGAAGGAAAATGTCTTTTCAGGTGCTTCATATTTAATTTTGTTCTTTGCACGTGTGCCAAATTTCGAACAATTTCCATTAACGGAAGAGTCGTAGTGAACCATCGAAGTGGCGTCTACGCAAGATACTCAAAAATGGCTCTGAGCACCATGGGACTTAACATCTATGGTCATCAGTCCCCCAGAACTTAGAACTACTTAAACCTAACTAACCTAAGGACAGCACACAACACCCAGTCATCACGAGGCAGAGAAAATCCCTCAAGATACTCATAAGAAGCGAAGTACTGTAATCAAATTCTTCGTTGCAGAATAAGACACTGCGGTGGACATCCATAATCGTTTGTATGCAGTGTCGTAGTTGATAGGTGTACTTTTGACTAATGAGTGAAGAAAGTTAAAAGTGCCAGGAAGTGCAGAACCAGATCTATGATCGTTTACGTTCCGATCACAGCTACTGCTCTGACGTGATGAATGAATACCATTCTAAGAAAAGCCATTTCCTCTGAAATTCTGGAGTGCTTTGAGGCCAACGATGAAGCTTTTCTGACACGGATCGTTACAGGTAATGAAACGCAGGAGCGTCACTTTGAGCCGAAAATAAATAGACGGTCACTGGAATGGCACCGCCCGCAAAAATTAAAAAACAAGTAATTCAGGGCAGCTCCCTCTGCTGGCAAAGTCACGATGAGAAGCTATTGGGATAGTGATGGTTTTATAGTCTTGGATGTGTCGCCAAAAAGCTCAATCATTATTTCAGAGGCACATGTGAAAACTCGGATCAAATTTCTGAAACATTTCTGAGGTGTCGAGTCTAACAAGAACCCAAAATAAATGTTGCACCAACACTACAATGCACACCCACACACACAAGTCTCAGAACCTGGGAATATGTCATAAAATTAGGTTAGACATCATTGCCCTTGGACTTCCACCTACTTGGGCGACTTCAGGATTCGCGATGTAGGACACACTTTGAAGATGACGAGAGCGTAATTCACAGAGAGAAAATATAGCTGCGAGCACAGGACAAGAACTTTTACTAAGACGGAATTCGTACTCTTAACCAGTGCTGGCGTAATGCCGGGACGCGATGGAGACAATGTAGAAAAATAATAAATGTAAAAGAAATGTTCACTGACATTGTCAGCAAATTCTGATTCTTAAGAATGAATATGTTCTGAGAAAAAAATTATGGGGAATCCTTTATTTAACGAATATTGTATGTTTTCGTTTCTACACTTTTGATACTTTTTAGATAGTACGACTGTGTACACATGATATAAAAGCTACTGACCACTTTGTCATGGTGTTTCCACGGATGTATTTCCTGCAGCTCCAGGTGACATGTACACTTCGTTTCTTAATTCTCTGTTCACAGAAGGAAGTGCTTTGTTTATTTGTAATTTACAGACACGAAGATGAAAATCTGGTTATCTTAAAGTCTGACAGTCTCGTTTTTTTATAGTTTACGTAACGAACTGACTTGCTGAAAGATATGAAACGTTTATGGTACCTAGCGCCCTTGAAATAACGACTTCATACGGAAATCTGCTTTATTACGAAACCTACCGTAAAGGAGAGGACGCTAGACTTTAATGTCTTGTTTCGACCTGGAGATTGCTGGAGACGGCCTGGTGACGGAAGTCATCCGAGGCTCTGTTTAGCGAAACAGTTTCGTAATCTGTCACAAGACATTTACCGATATCACGAAAAATCTAATTCAGGGTGACTTGGGATATGACCCTCACTTCTCTCCCTTCTCAAGCGTGTCAACAACTGCGCCAACTCTCTCGACTTAGACTCTCGTCTAACAGATTTTTAATTGTTACTGCACTGTCGTTTGTACTGAAATAATACCTCCTAAGATTACCTTCACCACTCAATCGTTTAAATAAACAATAAATGATATATGATCACAAGGGTGGGAGCAAGGTTGTAAAGTCCCTCTTAAATTTCATCACTTGTCGGTGTCGCGGGGTTGCTTGAAAGCAATGATAAAATTGAAAAATAATTCATTGGTGATGGTAAGCGCAATACCTTATCTGGTGTATTAGAATCTCCGTTAATCAGTCAAGAAGAATAAGATTTTAACAAAATCTCTCATGTTACAGTACTACACCGATCAGCCAGAACACTATGACCATCTACCTTACAGCGGGTATGTCCACACTTGGCACGGATGTCCGCGGCGACGCATGGTGGCATGGAAGCAACGAGGACTTTGTCGGTCGCTGGAGGGAGTTGGCACCACACCTCCAAATGCAAGTCATCTAATTCATGTAAATTCCGGTGAGGGGGGCGATGAGTTTTGACCTCACGTTCATTCACATCCCATGTCTTGGATAGAGTTCAGATATGGCGGGCTAGGGGACAGTACATTAATTGTAACTCGTCACTGTGTTTCCAAAACCACGCCATCACTCTCTTGGCCGCGAGACATTGTGCATTATGTAGTTGAAAAATTCTACTGTCGTCAGGAAGCTTGATCGTCGTGAAGGTGTGTACATGGTCTGCAACTAATGTACGACACTCTTTGGCCGTCATGGTGTCTTCTACGAGCTCCACTGGACCCATAAACCCCCACGTGAATGTTCCTCAGAGTATCACGGAGTCGCGGCAGCTTTTCTCCGTACCGCAGTACAGGTGTGAAGGAGCTGTTGCCCCGAAAGACGACGGATTCCCGCCATTCATCTTCATGGTTGTTCTGGCGTAATCACAAGCGCCGGAACGAAGAAGAAGAAGAACGCAAGACCAGAGAATCAAGTGAGACGACGTCTGCCAATAGCGCGCTGACCAGGACGTCACCAAGATAGGAGCGACATCTAGCCGAAGAAAATATAAGTGTCACTCCTCCCAGCCTCAGCCGGACAGTATTCGCAGAGAATTATCACGGCCTAGTAGAGAGAGCTACGATAGCAGTTATTAGTGATCCAGAAACTGTGTGTCAAACTAGCATGAACATTATATGTAGCAATGGACGCGGATTTATGTTGCATGTCTCCCATCGCTTGCGACACCATTGTTATTTCAAAGTTGTGAATTCTCAATCTGCTTTATTGAAATAAAACTACTAATGTTATTTGCTTGAACTGTTGTATAGCATTCCGTGAACGGAGCATCGCTTAGGCATCCTGTACGAGACGGGTGGGCAGGACCCCTAAATGATGAAGAAGATGTGTGGGTTCATCAGGCCATGAAACGCACTGCCACTATGCCGACGTCCAGTGCCGATGGTCACGTGCCCATTTCATTGTAGTTGTCAGTGGTGTTAACATTGGCACATGCATGTGTAGTCGGCTGTGGAGGCCCATCGTTAGAAGTGTTTGGTGCATTGTGTGTTCAGTGACACTTGTACTCTGCCAAGCTTTAAAAGTCTGACTCAAATTCCGCCACAGTTCGTAGCCTGTCCTGTTTCACCAGTATGCCCATCCTACTACATCCAACATCAATAATGAGGGGTGGCTGCCCTCACCTAACGACGTCTGGACGTGGTTTCTCCATGGTGCCGGCCGGAGTGACTGAGCGGTTCTACGCACTTCAGTCAGGAACCGCGCGACTGCTACGGTCGTAGGTCCGAATCCTGCCTCGGGCTTGGATGTGTGTGATGTCCTTATGTTAGTTAGATTCAAGTAGTTCTAAGTTCTAGGGGACTGATGACCTCAGATGTTAAGTTCCATAGTGCTCAGAGCTATTTAAACCATTCACCATGGTGTCGCCACAAGTCGTGCTGTTTCCGAAATGCTCGTGCTGAGTCTCCGGGCTATCACAACCTGCCGTCCGTCAGACTCGGACAGATCGCGCGCCTTCTCCATTCTACACACGGATAGCTGGCTCAGTGATGCTACTGACCGGGTTTCGAACCTGGGACTTTTGGCTTTTGTGGGCAAGTACTCTACCCACTGAGCTGTAGAATGTCCCAGGAAGTTTGAAATCAATGCACACTCCGCAGGAGACAGAAAATTCGATTTGTAATCAATCTCCTAGTTTGTGCCTAAGCCATTTCTTCAATACATCCTTTCTTCCAGGAGGAGTGGTCCTGGAAGGAATGCAGGAGAACTACTGTGAAGTCTGAAAGGTAGGAGGAGTAGCACAAGGTGAATTGTGGCTGTGAGGTCGGCTCGTGAGTACTGTTCGAATAGTTCAGCTTGTAGAGCACTTACTGCGAAAAGCAGATGATGCTTGTTCGAGTCCCAGATCGGCATACTTTTTCTATCTCCCAGGAAGGTCCACAGGTACTGTTAGAAAATTCGCCTGAAATGAATCAGATATACTGAAATAAAGTGAAGTGGTTGATGGAAATAAAGTCAATGAAGATACAGCCCTGTGAAATTCTATTAGTGAAAACCGTTCAGTTTTGCTGACTTGGAAGTGTAATGAATATGCAGTGTAACTAAATTTGTGCTAGTCCGGGACTCGTCCCTGTTCACTTTATTTTAGTGCCTGTATCACAAATTATATACAGGGTGGTCCATCGATAGTGACCGGGCCAAATATCTCACGAAATAAGCATCAAACGAAAAAACTACAAAGATCGAAACTCGTCTAGCTTGAAGGGGGAAACCAGATGGCGCTATGATTGGCTCGCTAGATGGCGCTACCATAGGTCAAATGAATATCAACCGCGTTTTTTTAACTAGGAACCCACATTTTGTATTACATATTCGTGTAGTACGTAAAGAAATATGAATGTTTTAGTTGGACCACTTTTTTCGCTTTGTGATAGATGGCACTGTAATAGTAACAAACGTGTAAGTACGTGGTATCACGTAACATTCCGCCAGTGCGGACGGTATTTGCTTCGTGATACATTACCCGTGTTAAAATGGACCGTTTACCAATTGCGGAAAAGGTCAATATCGTGGCTATTGTGATCTAAATGCCCAACGGGCGTGTGCTATGTATGCTGCTCGGTATCCTGGACGACATCGTCCAAGTGTCAGGACCGTTCGCCAGATAGTTACGTTATTTAAGGAAACAGGAAGTGTTCAGCCACATGTGAAACGTCAACCACGACCTGCAACAAACGATAATGCCCAAGTAAGTGTTTTAGCTGATGTCGCGGCTAATCCGCACATCAGTAGCAGACAAATTACGCGAGAATCGGGAATCTCAAAAACGTCGGTGTTGAGAATGCTACATCAACATCGATTGCACCCGTACCATATTTCTATGCGCCAGGAATTGCATGGCGACGACTTTGAGAGTCGTGTACAGTTCTGCCACTGGGCACAAGAGAAATTACGGGACGACGACAGCTGTTTTGCACGCGTTCTATTTAGCGACGAAGCGTCATTCACCAACAGCGCTAAGATAAACCGGCATAATATGCACAATTGGGCAACGGAAAATCCACGATGGCTGCGACAAGTGGAACATCAGCGACCTTGGCGGGTTAACGTACGGTGCGCCATTATGGGAGGAAGGATAACTGGCCCCCATGTATGCTGATTTCCTACGTAATGTTCTACCGACGTTACTACAAGATGTTTCACTGCATGACACAATGGCGATGTTCTTCCAACATGATGGATGTCCGGCACATAGCTCGCGTGCTGTTGAAGCGGTATTGAATAGCATATTTCATGACAGGTGGATTGGTCGTCGAAGCACCAATACCATGGCTCGCACGTTCACCGGAACTGACGTCCCTGGATTTTTTCTGTGGGGAAAGTTAGAGGATATTGGCTATCGTGGTACACCGACAACGCCTGACAACATGCGTCAGCGCATTGTCAATGCATGTGCGAACATTGCGGAAGGCGAACTACTCGCTGATGTTATTGCCAAATGCATTGAGTCTGACTGACATGATTTTGAGCATTTATTGCATTAATGTGGTATTTACAGATAATCACGCTGTAACAGAATGTGTTCTCAGAAATGATAAGTTCACAAAGGTACATGTATCCCATGGTAACAACCAAAATAAAATGTTGAAACGTACCTACGTTCTGTATTTTAATTTAAAAAACCTACCTGTTACCAATTGTTCGTCTAAAATTGTGAGCCATATGCTTGTGACTATTAGAGTGCGTAAAAAGTGGTCAACTAAAACATTTCTTTACGTACTACTCGGATATGTAAAAAAAATTGAGGGTTCCTATTTAAAAAACGCAGTTGATATCCGTTTGACCTATGGCAGCGCCATCTAGCGGGCCAACCATAGCGCCCTCTGGTTTCCCCCTTCAAGCTAGACAAGTTTCGTTCTTTGTATGTTTATCGTTTGACGCTTATTTCATGAGATATTTGGCCCGGTCACGATCAATGGATGGCAAGATAAACCACAATCCTCCTTAGATTCTTTTCGTTCTTTGGCGCTATTCCTACACACCACGTGGGATGACACTGGTTGCAGCCTCCGGAAATCACATGTGTAAACATCACTTACAATGAAAACTTGAGTCAGGCCTGAGGTGTCACTCAGAGATCCTATGCATTATTTGATTGCCTGTGGTAAGCACAAAATACCGGCTCGAATCCCGGTCTGCACAGACACTCAGTTTTGATTACATAATCATTTCATCAACTTCACTGTACATACGCCCGAGAACGTGGAGACCAGAGAGCTATGTTTCACTAACCATTTCTAGAAACGCTTGCACAACAGGAAGCTTCAATAGCTGAAATTTCGTAGAAATATTAAATACCAGCTGTGCTTGTTACAGAGCAGAAACTTATTTATGAAATGACACGGTAATGCTAAGTGTTTTATTTTGAAGATATTCAGTGAAGGCAGCACAAACGAACAGTGTTTTATTGATCTGGATTCGTTTCCAAACCGCTTATGAATTGAAAGTAAGCGGTGTCCATAGTTAAATGAATAAGTGTCATTTTAGGTCAGGTTACTACACCCTCTCGTTCTCGCAAGTTCATCCAAACTTTACTACACTACTGGTCATTAAAATTGCTACACCAAGAAGAAATGCAGATGATAAACGGGTATTTATTGGACAAATATATTATACTAGAACTGACATGTGATTGCATTTTCACCCAATTTGGGTGCATAGATCCTGAGAAATCAGTGTACAGGTACAGCTGCCCATGCACCCTCAACACGATACCGCAGTTCATCAGGAGTAGTGACTGGCGTATTGTGACGAACCAGTTGCTCGGCCACCACTGACCAGACGTTTTCAGTTAGTGAGAGATCTGGAGAATGTGCTAGGCAAGGGCATCAGTCGAACATTTTCTGTATCCAGAAACGCCCGTAAAGGACCTGCAACTTGCGGTCGTTCATTATCCTACTGAAATGTAGGATTTTGCAGGGATCGAATGAAGGGTAGAGCCACGTGTCGTAACACATCTGAAATGTAACGTCCACTGTTCAAAGTGCCGTCAATGCGAACAAGAGGTGACCGAGACGTGTAACCAATGGTACCCCATACCATCACGCCAGTATGTGGTTGACGAATACACGCTTCCAATGTGCGTTCACCGCGATGTCGCCAAGCAAAGATACGACCATCATGATGCTCTAAACAGAACCTGAATTCATCCGAAAAAATGACGTTTTGCCATTCGTGCACCCAGGTTCGTCGTTGAGTGCACCATCGCAGGCGCTCCTGTCTGTGATGCAGCTTCAAGGTTAACGGCAGCCATGGTCTCCGAGCTGACAGTCCTTGCTGCTGCAAATGTCGTCGAACTGTTCGTGCAGATGGTTGTTGTCTTAGAAACGTCCCCATTTGTTCACTCAGGGATCGAGACGTGGCTGCACGATCCGTTACAGCCATGCGGATAAGATGCCTATCATCTCGACTGCTAGTGATACGAGGCCATTGGGATCCAGCATGGCGTTCCGTATTACCTTCCTGAACCAACCGATTCCATATTCTGCTAACAGTCATTGGATCTCGACCAACGCGAGCAGCAATGTCGCGATACGATAAACCGCAATCGCTATAGGCTACAATCCGATCTTTATCAAAGTCGGAAACGTGATGGTACGCATTTCTCCTCCTTACAGGAGGCATCATCACAGCGTTTCACCAGACAACGCCGGTTAACTGTTGTTTGTGTATGAGAAATCGGTTGGAAACTTTCCTCATGTCAGCACATTGTAGGTGTCGCCACCGGCGACTGTAGCACGTCATCTTCGTGGTGTAACAATTTTAATAGCCAGTAGGGTATTTTCTTTTTATTTAATTGTTGTGGAATTCACGATGGTGCCCTAGCTTTGAGATACACTGCTGGAAAGAAGTAGTACACCATTTTAGAGGTTCCCAGCTCATACAAGATTTATTGCTGCATACGAAGTACATTACATTTACAGGTCAATTGCACAAGCGGTTGTCCGCAGCTCGTGGTTGTGTGGTAGCGTTCTCGCTTCCCACGCCCGTGTTCCCGGGTTCGATTCCCGACGGGGTCAGGGATTTTCTCTACCTCGTGATGACTGGGTGTTGTCTGATGTCCTTGGGTTAGTTAGGTTTAAGTAGTTCTAAGTTCTAGAGGACTTATGACCATAGATGTTAAGTCCCATAGTGCTCAGAGCCACAAGCGGTTCTGAGGTACCATGCTGAGACACTCACATTAGTACGTTGTGTGGCCTCCAACGGCGGCAATGCAGGCACTGACTCTGCCATCCAGTCGATCGTATGGATGGCGAATGCTATGATGTGGTACATTTCGCCTCGCCTGCTCCACCTGTTCACGCAGTTCTGTAAGAGTTGTTGGTTGACGAGTCACTTCTCGTCCCTTCATATCCCACATGTGCTCGACCAGAGCCAGGGACGTTGCTGCACGTCTCGCAGAGAACGTTGAGTTTCGCGGGCAGTATGTGAGTGAGCATTATCCTGTTGGAACAAAAAATCATCTTACCGTTCCACAACATTACGGGAGAACTGCAACGTTCTGGCAGAATAAATGCCTCTGAGCACTATGGGATTCAACTGCTGTGGTCATCAGTCCCCTAGAACTTAGAATTACTTAAACCTAACTAACCTAAGGATATCACACACATCCATGACCGAGGCAGGATTCGAACCTGCGACCGTAGCAGTCTCACGGTTCCGGACTGCGCGCCTAGAACCGCGAGACCACCGCGGCCGGCTCTGGCACAATATTTCGGCGCAGACTCTTCTGTCCGTCGCCGGGTGACACTGGCGAAGACGCACTGAGCTCCGCTATTTAAGACCCCGCCGGCACATTTGTGGTGGATTCGCTTGGCGTTGCGCATGCGCTACTTGAACGTGTTCGATTCTGCTGCGCCGCACGTCCTCCGTGAAACTCGCAGCATCGATATCAATTCGATTGTCTTCAGGCGGTTCTATCACAGAACTACGCCAGCTACGGAGGACACGAAGTTTTTAACTACTGGATTCCATGCCGAATTTAACTGAAAACTGCCGTCTCGATTAATAAGAGACACTCTGTCAGACAGCTGTATTTCCACGGATTCATTAATAATAGAGCTCTAAAAGTTAGACGTATGAGCCACAATTTTTGTCTGACTAATTCATTACATAAAACTAAAACTCCTCCTGAACAGGCCATGAAGTCCCAACGGTACCGACCGGCCGCCGTATCATCCTCAGCCCATAGGCGTCACTGGATGGGGATATGGAAGGGCATGTGATCAGCAAACAGCTCTGCTGGCCGTATGCCAGTTCCCGAGACCGGTGCCGCTACTGCTCAATCATGTAGCCCCTCAGATTGCCTCACAAGGGCTGAGAGCACCCCGCTTGCAACAGCGCTCGGCAGACCGGGTGGCCAGCAGTCCAAGTGTTAGCCCAGCCCGACAGCGCTTAACTTCGGTGATCCGACG
Organism: Schistocerca gregaria; assembly: GCF_023897955.1. Lineage (NCBI taxonomy): Eukaryota > Metazoa > Arthropoda > Insecta > Orthoptera > Acrididae > Schistocerca > Schistocerca gregaria. The sequence continues at coordinate 548,288,543 of NC_064931.1, forward strand.
GGAACTGGTGTTACCACTGCGGCAATTCATTACATGACCAGTGGAAATACATTGAATACAATGTTCAGAGACAGCAGACTTACATGGCTCAAGGAGGCAAGTATGCTGCTGGTGTTCTACAATGCGATCCTGCACAGTACGCGTCGTTTACCCTGTGTAAGATTTGCCGCATTCGCACGGAATCCTGTACACACCAGCTCTAGGTCGTCTTTGACAGATCCCAACTGCGACGAAATTTTTGCAGGAAGGCGAAAGATTGATTTTACTTTATATTTTCCTAATACTCTTCCTATTTGCGCTGAATATTGCCAATGTATGGCAAATAGCCAGTCGTTTTAAAGGCCTGTTCCTCTTTCTTGCTCTGTCGTGTACAGGTCTGCAGCGCTCTCTCCACTTGCTGGGACGAATACCCATTCTTCAGAAATACAGTCTGCAAGTGCTCCAGTTCCGTTTGCAGACTATCGGCGTCAGAGATGACGTGGGCTCGGTGAATCAAGGTTTTCAGAACACCCATCGTTTGTGCCGGATGGTGGCAATTAGTGGCTTGCAAGTAAAAGTCTGTATGAGTAGCTTTCTATATACTGAATGACCAAGTGTGCCATCGCTCTCACGTCTCACCAAGACGTCTAAAAACGGCTCCACTGTAAATTTTATGTTTTCGTGTATTGAGTTCAGATGATGTAGGAACTCTCACAGACGATCCAAATGTTGTGGAAGAATATGTACGCCGGGAAAGTTCCAAATCTCACAATCACCTTTCTGCTGAAAGAACGTCAAAAACGGGTGTAACAACATTCTGCACTTACGGAGTGCTATCCCCTCTAGAAACACCAAAGCTGAACGTGAGTTTTAACTTATCGCACCCCAGACCATAAAGCTTTGGGTTGAGCCAGTGTGTCTTGGAAGAACGTAGGCTGCGAGACAGTGCTCACCAGGTGTACATCGTACGCGTAAACGACAATCAATTGCATGCAAGCAGAATCTGCTTTCATCCCTAAAGACTACGGCATTCCCCTCCATCTTCCAGGTGATCCTCTGGCGGCACAGTCGAGTCGTGCACGTCGATTCTGTGGAAGATGAGCTAGAGGTGTGCGTGCCAGTAGTCCCACTGTTAGTAACCGGTTCGCTGCAGATCGTGTTGACACGTCTGGGCTCACACGCCCTCTTATCTATGCTGTGGTAGCTATACGATCTACCACTGCAGCCCTTACAATACGACGATCCTGGCGGGCATTTGTGCTGCGTGGACTACCAGAACCTCGACTGTGGGTGTGAAACTTCATATTATCACTAATAATACACAACGGACGCAACACGACCAACTTGGGTGGCATTTCTCTGAAAGGATCATCCCGCCACTTGGAAGGCTACAGTCTGACCTCTTTGAAACTGGCTCAGTTGGGTGTAGGAAGCACGAGTGTGACTCCATGGCACGGTTGCCTGCTTGCTTCACACATCCGTACCGCACTGAGGCTTCTGGCCTTGAGGATTCCCTATTAAAGGGTAGACACTGATAGCGCTGTAGTAGATATGCCACTACACTATCTGTTGGCGGACGAACTATTATCAGTGCGTCTACTATCCCCCCAGGTGCGATATGTTGTCATCGGATCAAAATCGAAGTCATTTTTCCAGGAGTAATAATTTTTCTCCGGCAGTGTATGTTAATGGATTCGGATTAAATTTGCCAAAAAAGAAAAAAAAAGGTTGAAATGGCTCTGAGCACTATTGGACTTAACATCTGAGGTCATCAAAAAATGGTTCAAATGGCTCTGAGCACTATGGGACTCAACTGCTGTGGTCATCAGTCCCCTAGAACTTAGAACTGCTTAAACCTAACTAACCTAAGGACATCACACACATCCATGCTCGAGGCAGGATTCGAACCTGAGACCGTAGCGGTCGCGCGGTTCCAGACTGATGCGCCTAGAACCGCTCGGACACTCCGGCCGGCAAAAAAGAAAAAGAAAGAGTAGTATGCCGTCGTGGGCTGGAATACCAGAGGTGTCGTTAAGCTGCCTAATCGGTCAAGGTTGTCGTCCATGCGGGGTATGTAGTGAGTGTGACAGTAATGGATGTGTATATACGGTAGTATCATACAGTGATGGAATTGGAAAGTGTTACATCATGGAGCATCAGTGTGACGGAATATTTATCACACAGTGTTTGTTGAAGGATGGAACTTTGTTTCCATTTTGAAATGATGATGGACATGAACATCATTCTGAGTTTTGACACCCATAGACAGGAATAGACACTTCTGTTTGATGCGTCACGGAAGCACAGAGAACCAAAAGTTATATGGTGGAATTTCTAGTCGTCATTGAAATACATGCTGAGTCTATTTATGAAAACTGCTAGCTGGAGGGTGGTATGAAAGCATTCGTCTCTCTGTAGCATCCTAAACATGCTCGGTTGGTGAAAACTGACGGATCAAGTCAGTTTGCATTATCCCCCTGGAATATGCCATTTGACATCCTAGTCATGATGGGTGACAACAGGGCTTTCCATTCTTTTCACATATTGGCAAGGGTTGGGGTTGGGTTGTTTTGGGGAAGGAGAACAGACAGCGAGGACATCGGTCTTATAGGAATAGGGAAGGACGGGGAAGGAAGTCGGCCATGCCATTTGAAAGGAACCATCCCGGCATTTGCCTGGAGCGATTTAGGGAAATCACGGAAAACCTAAATCAGGATGGCCGGACGCGGGATTGAACCGTCGTCCTCCCGAATGCGAGTCCAGTGTTTAACCACTGCGCCATATTGGCAAGCATTCAGCCTCCTTTCAGCAGATAGCAAACCATTCCTGGCTTCATTTTCAATAGATCTCCACAACGCGAACCCAGGAGAATGAGATGCACACGTCGTGTTTGGTAACTTCTTTTACTTAACTGGAATAACAGAACGCTCAGAACAAAATCCAATGCGAATCCTTGAGACAGGCCGGTTCCATATCCACAAATGACAATACTTTGACTATACAGCCAGAACTGAACTAACAGACCACTAATCATCGGTGTAGCGTTCTTTTGTTGGTTCCGTGGCCTATTGCCGGCCGCGGTGGCCGTGCGGTTCTGGCGCTGCAGTCCGGAACCGCGGGACTGCTACGGCCGCAGGTTCGAATCCTGCCTCGGGCATGGATGTGTGTGATGTCCTTAGGTTAGTTAGGTTTAAGTAGTTCTAAGTTCTATGGGACTTATGACCTAAGCTGTTGAGTCCCATAGTGCTCAGAGCCATTTTTAGGTTCCGTGGCGACACGGGCCCACAGACTGAGGAGTGTTTATCGGAACCGGCGGTCTATTGGCAGTACAGTCACATGGGCTACTGCCAAAATCCAGACGTGGACTGGCGTGGTGTTTTGTCGGTAGCACACGACGCCACATCGTGCATCTGTGTTTCCTGGTATCTTTCATCAGGTCATGTATGGACATGCTAGCGTCTGTACATTGTTTTGTATAGAAAATTCAGAAAATAAGCTTGGATGAGAAATAAACTTTAATCAATATATCCCCCAGGTGTAGAAATACTAACTGTATCAATTTGGTGCTGTTAATTCTGGGTGCTCAAGATAGATGAGAGACGGAAGAGGGTGAAACTCGGTGGTGGCACATAACCCATTCCTCTCGAGTAGTACAAAGTGGATTACCGGGATCAACATGCCCATCCGGTGGACGAATCACCATCAATATTGTGATATACCCTCACTTTATGAAACAGATCGAGGAGGTTTGGAATTTACTCCAAGACGTTTGTTGCAAATCTGATGTTCAGGAACTTCACTATACCACCTCCCCTCTCATTTCCTATCAAATACTAGTTGTTAAAATTTGTTCCACAACCAAGATCCTAACCAACTATCTTTGTGTTGAACAGTTCATTTAATAATATTTTGATATAATTTTTCCAAACAGTGCTGTTTCTAATAGGTCATACTGATCTACAACCTCTATGATATCCCACCGCTATAGCACAACCGTTATAGTTCCCTACATTGAAATAATAAAAAGTTGCCACAAGCTCAAGGATTAAATTTTAGGTATTAGATCTACTGCTTCACTTCTTTTATTAAATTTCTTAGCCGCAGTCATTTTGTACGCCAAGAAAAAAGGACAAGAATGAAGAGCATTCCACACACGCAGGTGTTCTTCGAGAACGACAAGCATATCTTGGTAGCTTTAGTTACTCTGAAAGCACTCTCGGAGCAAGTATTTAAATACTGTATTAGTGACGCACTGTGACCAAGCATTCACTATAGTTCCTAAAAATACGGTTTTCTTGATCAGCTCCTTCAAAGTCTTTAAGCAATAAATTTAAAATTATGATTTAACCAGTGGACGAAATAGGCATGAGATGCAAATTTATCTGTTCTTTTTCGTAAATGATTGTTAACTAATGCTGGATGATTCATGGTAGCCTTCTCTTCGGAACTAGTTCAGATGAGTCCCTTTCGTTCAGAAAATCGTTATAAGCTTTGCAAGTATTCATGTAAATTTATCTTCGGCCTAGGCAAACAAAATGAACGATCCTCAAGGAGCAAATGAGATCAGCGAATAATAAGATGTCCCTGACCAGTTTATAGCAGCCATTTAGAAATATCACTGATATTAAGGGGGGATTTAACGGAAAATGTAGACATTTATTTAAAAAATCCTTACAGCCATATTTATTAATGTAAAAATCTAAAATTTTGCATGTGTAAAGCAAAAGAGCTGTGTTTTATAGGAAAAATGTAATAAAATATGCAGGTTTAATATTTTGCCAGAAATTTCAATCGTTAATTTGTATTATTTTTTTCTATGAAAAGCAGTAGCTCAAATTCTGATCATGCAGTTAATTTGAAAATTTTATTGTTGTGCCTGAGAAGGTTATAAGACTACAGTTATTAATTTATGGTACAAACTGTATCATTAAGAGAGTTTTTAATTTTGTCTATCCAAAATTAACTTTTTCTACATACAGTCAGCTAAAAATCAGAATGTAATTGCAGGATCTCGTATTTTCTAGTTCCAGGGAGTGGGAAACACGTTGCGAACAGTTCCTGAAATTTTCATAGCATTAGCGGACATACGTTTTGAGAAAAGGCTTCTAATTACGTAAACAATATAAAATAGAGAAAATGAGATTCAAAGATTTTCTTCTCATACTTTTACATGTATAAGTTTACCTCAATTTTATAATCCTCCATACTGATACTCCTCGTCCTCCCGGTTTCTCTTCGAATCTGTCTGGCCTGTATTTGCAGGTAAGACACTGATCTGTTAGCTTTCTTGACCCTGCTCTCGTCGATGGTGTACAATTATTTTATTGTAAACACACCGGGATCTATGCCAACTCTCTTCAGCACTTCAATTCTGCCATTATTTCCCTTATTGTAACATAAAAATGCATCATAGACACCTATTTTGAGCCGTTCAAGTCCACAGAATGTCCTTTTTGAGCATCTAATACAAATTATATTATTGAAGTTTTCATTTGTATTTTGTGTCTTTCCGTGGAGACACTTCCTCAGTAAATCAGGGTTTGCAAGAAACCTGAATGTGGGCTGAATTGCAATCTTAATAGGTTTTGGTAATGAGTGAATACGTCTCATTTCTGTTGTTGAGCTTACACCAGTCGTCTTTCAGACACAGATTGTACGTTGGTGTTTGGTCATTGGATAGTTTGTGAAAAAAATTGCCCACGCCTCATTACCTCTAAATTATGTGTCTTTCTCCTGATAGATCTCCCACAAAGTAACTGAAGAGAATCAATTTCTTTTCCTGCTAGTGGTTTTCCATCCTCAAGTACTTCACCTGTCTTCTCTTTCTCAACAAACGACGAAGCCTATCACCAAGCCTGTTTTGGATGCGGCCAACACGTTCCAACTTTTCTGTTGTTGTATTTTATGGATTTTTATCTGTTTCAGCTTTGAACGAGTAGGAGACCGCATCACCAAGGTAATTAGTATATCTAACATCATACTTGTCCTCAGATCTGGACAACATCCTCACAACTGCAGCAGCCTCCATGTCCCCCCCCCACTCTTGAGCCACTACAATTTTACAGCATGCTACTGCATGCTTTTCTTCCCATAGTTTCTCACTGTCTTCATTGTTGGACATGTTTCTTGTTGCACACTTGTGGCAGTATTTAGATATAATTTCTACATCTAGAACTTTACCTGAGTCAATACCAATAACAGATGCAACTCCATACAGGGATGTCTGACCATTTTTCATGTCCCATCTACAGACACACACAGGTCAGTAACATTTGTAGGAGAGTCATTGTCATGAATATCTACACCAGGATCTATTTCTTTTTGGTTTATTTCCACTAACTCCTCCACTGCTTTCTTCATAGAAACTTTGGCAGTACCGCATTCAGCATCAGACATTACTTTATTTTTTAAAACCTTGCACAAGTTGGATGCATGTTGAGAAAACCACACAATAAATTACCTCCTTCCCTGTCCTGTCCAAGGCATTTCAGAGCATATGCTAACCTAAAGCTGCTTTCATTGGTACCAGTGTCAGTTGTTTGGAAGAGGAAAATGAAAATTCATATCCACACGAATTACAAATTAGTTTAAACTCACAAGCTATTCCCACTGTTCTTTCGTCAACAACAATCAAGCACTCCGTATTTTTTGCAGCCAACACATGAACATGAAACCTTATAGCCTGGCATAGAAGCTCTAAATCAATAGTTCTGAACCCAGTGGAATCCATATTAACATCATTCACGCACCTGTACAATTCTCCTGTCCCCAGTTTGAGACCTTACGTTCTTCATTTGAAGCTGCTTCCTCGCTTTTGTTGGTAAGTCGGTTTCCATGAAACCGATTCCTAAACACAGTTTTTCCACCACCCTTTATGCCTAAATCTTGACTGCCACGTAAAGGTTTGGGAATTCAACTTTCCACCTACTAATATGTTTCAGCATTGTCAAAACGTAAATAAACCAGATGCAAAAACGTTTTCAGCCAGAGATATAGATGTCAGCCAGAGATATAGATGTCAGCCAGAGATATAGATGTCAGCCAAAGATATCGAAACAAAACTGCCTTCACACTGACAAAAACTCCGCTGAAGCAAGCGGTTTCCCAAATGTCGGAAAAAGTGGGAGTGCCCGCCAGTGCAGTGTTAATCGGTTTAACAATTTAAAGGCATTTCTAAAGCTGCTATCATGATAAAATTCACACACAACATAGATCAAGAAAATAATATTTTAGAACAATCGATTTTTTGACCAAAATCCATTACCTACCCTCTTAAGCAGTGTACGACGGCATGCTGAAAAGTAATGACCTCGCAATTCTTACTCTGTTCTCAATATCTGGTGAAGTATTACATGTCATGCATGCCACTCAGTCGACTTTCCCGCTTCGCTGATGCACGTTGCAACTCTGAAACGTAGCGTGCAACATGGCGGTGTGGAGTGTAATTATGTTGGGTGTGTGAGATACACCTTACTTTAATCTAGTTTCGAATTGGAAGAGTTAGTCCGCACATGGAGCACCCTCTCCTTCAACACGACTATGCCAGACCACACACGAGTGCTGCGACATCTGCATCTATCTGACGCCTTCGGTTCACTTTCACTGACCATCCTCTACACACTCCTGACTTGGCCCCATCCGATTTTCACCTGTTCCTAAACCTTAAGGAACACTTTCCAAGCTTCAATTTGTTAGTGAGGAAGCAGTGCAAACAGAAATGAGGTTGTGGCTCCGTCAATAGTATCAAACATTCTACACATTATACAATACCGGTCTCAACAAAATGGCGTCTCGTTGGGAGGAATGTGTTCGTCACAAGGATGACTTTGTTGAGAAATTAATATGGAGACATAACGAATGAAAATGTAGAATATTATTAACGTCTGTTTTATTTAAAAAGCTTTAACAGCTTTCAAACAAAAAATTCGGAAGAATTACTTTTCAGCACGACTTTGTGTAATCAATATGATCCTTTCGATGATAACACGCGATGATAGTAAATCGTTCTTTGTTCTCAATCACTCTGGGTAAAATAATTTTAATTAGCATGCTTAAATTCATTGTCGATTGCAATTGGTAGAAGGAATGGGATCTGAAGTACTCTGTGAACATATATGTTCTTTTTCTACTCAGAATCACGCTCCAGTGTGCAACACACCATTTACGATGTGGGTAATGTACGAAGAAGGAAATTCATGAATAATTATGGTATCATTTAAACAAGCAGTGTCACAAGGGACTCACAAGACTACTTCCTGTTTCACCTAGCGTTAGCGCAACACGACTGTGTATATGAAATTTAAATAAAATAGATAAACCCTGTTGTATACCGTGGGAGACATCTGGTTTTTAACTCCGATTGTTCACGGTGCAACTTTGTAGCACCGTAACGTAAAAATAATCCTTACCTGTTGACGTAATGATGGACCGTCACTCTTAATTTCCGTTGGTCCAAGAACTTTTTATTCTGTTTTTCGCTTCTGACAGCAGGAGCGCTTGTGGAACCCAAGTAAACGTTTGTCACAAATTTTTTGGAAGCACGGCAATAGCGAAAAGCAATGAAAACGCAACACATCTATTTGGAAGTATGCGGATCAGAGCGCTAGCAACACATGAATGAATTTACTTCCGTTTCAAGTTTTAAGAACCGACATAAGGGACAGGTACGTTTTACATAGTCAAAGAATTTACCTGTACCATTTTTATCGATCTCTTTAAACAGCTCTCCTTCGTCACTGCAACATAACGATCGACTTAGCAAGAAATTGCTTGTGGAGCCCGATTATACTTTGTTTAGGGGCGTGTGAGCATAATTTAATATATATCTGCCATTTACTTCTTTGTTGTGACAAATTTCTCCTGTGGTTGTGTGTTGTAAGAGGTAAAATGCCCTATCCACAGTCTGTGAGTTTGTGACACAGTCTGAGCGGGCGAAATCCATTTAATTCATATTCAAACTGTAAGTTCCGATCTTCAGGACACCAACAGGCTTAGAACATCGTGAGAGTATATACATCGACGTGTGTCGTATTTTCTTCTTGTTCTTCGCTCTTCCTTTCGGTTTTAATTTGACTTTACTTTCTGTGTTGAGTGGTCTCTGTCCTCGGGGTTCTCTGGCAATCGCCCGAGGGGCTCAGATTTTTATCCCCCTTTGTAGAGTACATGCGCTCATACGTCTCTTATCCCAATGCTATGGAGTTACATTTGTTTGAAGCCGGCAGTTGTAGTCTCCAAGACGAAGGTTCATTAGCTGATTATAGTTTTACCAATTGGTGAATCACCCTTTAACACCTTTAAAATTGTCATCCATGAAACGAATGTCGTCCATTGCTTCATTAAGACAATTTTGACCCATTATAATCATGACTATTTTCGAGTCACATATATGGTTCAAATGGCTCTGAGCTCTATGGGACTTGACTGCTGAGGTCATCAGTCCCCTAGAACTTAGAGCTACTTAAACCGAACTAACCTAAGGACATCACACACATCCATGCCCGAGGCAGGATTCGAACCTGCGACCGTAGCGGTCACTCGGTTCCAAACTGTAGCGCCTAGAACCGCTCGGCCACCTCGGCCGGCGATTCACATATACACTATTCTTCTTCTGTAAGGCAATTTACTGTGCAGCGTAATGAACAGACCGATTAACTCAGCCCGTTGTCTTACTGAACCGTCTTATAATGAATATGATCGCCGCCTTGAACTTCTGATTTTATTAGAGAGCCTTATATGTGCTGAAACAAAACAGGTTCTTAAAGAATTTCAGAGACGCTTCTCATACTAGCCGTTAATATGTTAGAAATGTGGATTTGCTGCAGCAGATCCCCACATTTTACTGCATTAGAGTTTGTTGTGCTAACGGAAACTAAAGGAGATTTTTATATTGTAATACTAACGTAGGGATTAAAATAGCCACTCTCATTAAAAACATCGCTGCTCCCTGGAGATCAAATAACAGACAATCAAAAGGTAAAATCTTCAAGATGGCCCTAAAGGAGATTAAAGAACGCCGTCGTCAATGTAGATTCGAAAGTTTTGTTTAATGTTTAAAAATATTCGACTATTTTTCAATTACTAAACATTTTTTTCCTATTATGTACGTCGTTGATAATATTTGTATGATTTATACCACGCTTAAGAAGTTAGACGTAGTATTTAAGCGAATATCCGGTGAAAAACAGTAGGGATTGCTCCCCCTCTATCTCTCTATCTCTCTCTCTCTCTCTCTCTCTCTCTCTCTCCCCCTGAGGTATTTACTGTTCCTCCTGAAAAATTGGATAAAACTGAAATACGTGTGCCTCATATGCCAAAAATGACTACGATACAGTTCAGGCAGCAGGCTCGCATGAAACTTTTATCAAATCAGCTCCTTCACGGAGCTTGTAACGAAATGTGCGAAGAGTATTCTAAGAACCTTTTCCTCTTATTTGCTGCACCTCCCGAGTGGCTCGCTATAATTGTATTAACTTCGTTCGATCCAGTTCTTACGACGTTTCAGTATAGAGTACGCGAACAGGGTGATTTGTCCGAGAACAGCTGCGCACAGTCAATAAAACGTATTGTAGATGGTGGTGGTGGTGGTGGTTAGTGTTTAACGTCCCGTCGACAACGAGGTCATTAGAGACGGAGCGCAAGCTCGGGTTAGGGAAGGATTGGGAAGGAAATCGGCCGTGCCCTTTCAAAGGAATCATCCCGGCATTTGCCTGAAACGATTTAGGGAAATCACGGAAAACCTAAATCAGGATGGCCGGAGACGGGGTTGAACCGTCGTCCTCCCGCATGCGAGTCCAGTGTGCTAACCACTGCGCCACCTCGCTCGGTATTGTAGATGCTTACACCAACTATTCAATTTCTAAACTGAGGAACATGTTATGTCAAGTAATACTTTCATAAAATATGTTATCTAAAATAACAAAAAATTGCAGCTTATTCTGTTCTGCAATGCATTAGAAACTGAAACGTGCGTGGAAGAGGATACGTAGAGAGACACCAAAAACACTGACAAGGCTTAGTATGTTGTGTGGGAAGGCAAACTGTTGGGATTTCGAGAATGAGCGCATATCCGTAAACGCATAGTTTGAGTGCTGGAGAGCTTTGACATCTGAAAACGATCGGCTGTGACCGTTTGTTCCGATCCGTTTTGATGTATGAATACGGATAGTATGCAAACTTTTAGCCGTCTGTTTACTGCGGATGGGCGACCTGAGGCTGATAACATTCCTGCGCACGAGTTACATTCCTCCACACAGCCCTTGTGCGCATACTACTGTGGACCTTGTGTGGTCCGCTAGTGCGGTAACGTTGTTGACAGCAGTGCGATTTGTACCAGTACACAACTGCGGAAATAACCGACATGGTGCTTGCATGCGACAAAGCGGACTGCAATCGGAGAGCTGTGGCAAGGCACTACGCGAAACGTTTTCGAAACAGACGTACCACACACCATTCCACTTTCGCGGCCACCGAGAGATGCCTCAGAGAAGCCGCAAACCTGTACGTAGGTATTTTTCGCCTGAGGTGTGTGTACTGTAAAGTAGTTGCACTTTGTGCTTGATACTTGCGAATACTATCTCCAGTTTACTGTTTGTTCTGTGGTGGGTACCAAAAAGTGGTGCTGGTCGTCCACGCTCGGTTCGAACACTACTGCTGGAGGAGGGCGTGGTGATAATGTTCGACGGGAATTCACCACCAGCACTCCGCAGATGATGCAGGCACTGTATATGGGTACAAGTGCCGTGTGGCGTATTGTCTATGAACGCCGGTACCATGCATATCGTCTGCAGAAAGTCCAGGTGTTACGGGAGCAGAACCACCCATGACAGGTACAGTTTGCACAGAGGTATTTACAACAATGCATACTCCACCAAAAATTCCCAAGCTTGGTGCTATTCACGGATGAATGCACATTTACTAAAGACGCCATTTTAAACTTGCAAAACATGCATGGTTTGGCAGACAAAAATCATCGTGTGCAGTTAAATCAAAATGACAAACACAAGGTCGATATTAATGTCTGGATCGGAATAATTGGTGACCATATCAATGGGCCATATCTACTGCCAAACATACTAACAGGACCGATCTACTTCACATTTTTATAGATGTTTTGGCTACCCTACTTGATGTAGTGCCACTGAATGTTTGAATGGAGATGTAGCTGCAACACGACGGAGTTCCAGAACACTTTTATGTCGATGTGCAGAAACACCTCAATGTCAAATATACAAATGGAGGATTGGTAGAGGTGGATCAGTTCCATGACCAGCATATGTCTGATACCTCGCGAATACAGTCTGTGGGGCAGTATGAAGGGTATGGTGTATGGCATACCTGTAAAGTCAGTGGAGGACCTTATTGGCAGAGTCCACACTCTGCCAATCACTCCACCGGGTGATCAAAAAGTCAGTATAAATTTGAAAACTGAATAAATCACGGAATCATGTAGATAGAGAGGTACAAATTGACACACATGCTTGGAATGACATGGGGTTTTATTAGAACCAAAAAAATACAAATGTTCAAGAAATGTCCTACAAATGACGCTTCATCTGGTAATAGTAGCAATATTTAGCATAACAAAGTAAGACAAAGCAAAGATGATGTTCTATACAGGAAATGCTCAATATGTCCACCATCATTCCTCAACAATAGCTGTAGTCAAGGAATAATGTTGTGAACAGCACTGTAAAGCATGTCCGGAGTTTCGGTGAGGGATTGGCGTCGGATGTTGTCTTTCAGCATCCCTAGAGATGTCGGTCGATCACGATACACTTGCTACTTCAGGTAACCCCAAAGCCAATAATCGCACGTACTGAGGTCTGTGGACCTGGGAGGCCAAGCATGACGAAAGTGGCGGCTGAGCACACGATCATCACCAAACGACGCGCGCAAGAAATCTTTCAAACGTCTAGCAATACTTTTTTTTTGTTCTAATAAAACTCCAAGTCATTCCAAGCATGTGTGTCAATTTTTACCTCTCTATCTACATTATTCCGTGGTTTACTAAGTTTTCAAATTTATACTGACTTTTTGATCACCCAGTACGTCAGAGACAACTCCGCGTATTCTGTCTGGTGCTCGAGGCTAAGCACCACCGATTTAGGCTCTGCATTGACGTAGGAGGTACGCAGTTCGAACCCGGTTTCTAATGTAGACAGTGATATGTGCTACTCATGCTGGGTTTTTTGATGTAATGTGGAACGCACACTTACCTAGGACTTCGACGCCTTCCAGCGTCCAAGTCGTGCATTTGCGAATATGGGCTCCTGTTTGAAAACTGATCAGTGTGCCCTCTGGCACAAGATATTAAGCGTTGTCAGTTTTGACACGCTGTATATAACTTTTTGGGTATTATGACTTCTGTTACATTCACGGCTGGTTGGTCGGAAGAAAGCCTGCCTCGTGCCTCTAAAAACTCATAGTTAATTAAGGTAATCCATTTGTACCTTTGAAATCACTAACAAAGTACACGCAATGAACTGACAAACACATTTAGGTTGTTATGAGACATTAAAATTTATATTTTCGAAGCAGATTTTGAATATTTTTCTCTTATTCTCCATTCAGTCACGTCAACTGAAAACTAAAATAATATTAGAGTCCCTTGTTTCCTCAAGTGTACGGGGAATCCATGAAATCATGTGATATCCCACCTTACGCCCAACAATCATTGTCTTAATCCTCAATTAAGGGGAAATACGCTGCCTCGCAAAAAGACAGAAGCATCGAGAAGGGGTAGGAGGAAACAAAATGAAGCTTTTCGAGTTGCGGCGGTATGTTACGTTATTTAATTGATTATAAAATCGAATCAAATTTGCAAAGAACTAGGCAATATGAGCTAACTTACCAGTATGACATTACACCCACACTGGCATGGAGGCATACTCTGATTCGATTGGTTATGGTGTCATAAAGCTGTTGCATTATTTCTAGAGCCAAGATGGCCCATAACCGTTGTAACTGGTCATTGATGTCCTGGGTACTGGCATTGTGGACAGATCTGGGGATCCTGCTGGTAAAGGGGATACTTCAGCATGACGCAGATAGTTCATTAGACATGTGTCCTGTTGAAGAATGGTCCTCGGATATTGTCACACGATAGGCATGACACCAGGAGACAGAATGTCAGTGACGTACCGCTGTGCCGTCGGAGTTCCCTCAGTCACTACCAGCCGTGAACTGAAACCATAACCGATGGTTCCCCACACAATGACTCCAGGAGTAATATCGCTGTGCCTCTCCAAAACACTTCTCCCTAGGCCACTGCTGTTCTCATCAGCAATGATCAACTGGGGAACCACGATTCATCACTGAACACAATGCGACGCCATTCACCAGCAGTCCATGCTTCATGGCCACTGCTCCACTCCAAACGCAGCCTTTTGTGTAGTACTGTTAACGGAAGCCTTCGAATTGTAGGGTAATCCTTAGTCTCGCTGCTGCTAGTCTCAGACCACAGCTATGGAATGTCATAGTATGTTGCTTAATACGGCGATCCTCACTTTTGGCTGTCAGATGTGGCGGATTGAGGCCCTGACGACGAGTTGCCCGCCCTCATGTTCCCATGCAGTCCAACAATGGGCTACTGTTGCATCCGCATGCCCCACAAATCTGGATATTCCAAGATTCTGCCCGTCAGCCAAATAGACTCAAATTCTGTTAGGTATTGATAACGCTGCTGGTGTAGGACCTCCATGCCCTTCGCAATGATCAGTCGCACATCTGACGTTGTTCACGCCCTTTTTATACTCTATCAGGTCTGATAACAACGCCAAACACGAACAACACTAATGCACTCTGCTGATCGTTAGGTCACAGAGAACTGCTTCTCTAATCGTTTGTATACACGCCGATGGTGTGTATGAAGTTATATTCACACCGAACTATCTCTTCTGGGTGCTTAATTTTTTTGCTAAACAGCGTATATTTGGACGGTATTCAGGCATCGAGGGCTGTACGTATGCTATTTTCATCTCATACTTCTACACATATAACTTTTAGATTTTGTGCGATATGATAGCTTATAGCTGAGGAGACGGCAGCCAGCTGATCATTTTTCTTACAACGTAAAAATGACAAGTATATACATGTATACATTTTCCAAAGATATATTTTCTAGTTATTTAACAGACGCCTTAATGACCCCGGAAAATTGACTTAACAAACACTATCTAGGTTTCGAGTTATAAACCAATTTTCAAGTACATTACTTATTCCAAAGGCGATAAGACGAAGATAAACATGATGATGAAGACGAAAGTAAACATCTGAACTTCTTAATGTTTCGATCTTTAGCTTAATGTATAATTTATTCAGTGATAATTTTTGACTAATTACATATAGAGTTACACAATTCAGCAGTTACACCAACATAACCAAACATAATTAGGAATAAAGTTATGCAAAAGCGAAGTACTTTTCTTTATCTACTCTTGGACTGAGGCCCAAAGTTTACCTCTATCTAAGAATTGTGATATCATCTAAAAGAGGTGGATACCTGAATTGGATTTCCACATTTAATAAGAGGTGTGGGGATACACACATCTGTTTTTTTAATTTCTAGAATTTCTAACCAGTAGAGTTTTGCCCCCTTTCCCTCTATGTGTTGTTGTGTACATAGTTCTGCGTAGTCAGAGCGTACAAAAATTTCCCACTAGAGCCCGCCCCGCTGAGCACAACAGCGCAGGCGCAGCGCTCGTTCATCTCCGCACTAAGAGATGGCGCTGTCTTAGAGACGGACCAAATTCTGCTTCTGCCGATCCGCGTATTAAAATGTAATGCAGCCAATGAGATTGCTGCAAACGTAAAACCTTTTCCCCTCGCGGATCACACTCGCGCTGTGATACCTGAACACGCGAGGTATTATAATGAGTGTACAGACCTCCAATTAGTCAGTCTGCATTAGTCTGTAGACAAGTTTCAGTCTGCGCCTAATAAGATTACCATATTCCTGTACATACCCATGAAGATAATTGACGAGACACTTTGTGAAGTATCAGAGATATGTGAGAATAAGATTAACGTACCAAGACCAAAGGAGCTTCAGATTTTCAATTGTAAATAGCATCCAGAATCAAGTTAAGTAATTTTATGCTTATTATTATTTTAATAAATGTATGTGAAAATTAATCAAGTTCTGTTTAAATTTGGTCACCGTCAATCTGCCACTCTAAGAGTGCAAGTGGCATTTCTATCATCTGACCTAACGGCAGAAGATATACACGCCACGATAAGACCACGAGACATATTGCTGATACTCGCCTACTTCGCTTAGAGCGACAAGTCAAATAATCTGATGGTGTGTGTACCGAAGGTCTTACAGTACGCACACCACATGTGTAAGAGTTCTACATCTATTACGAATTTGTGGTTTTTGTTGAGGCAATGTTCTGCAAAGGATTAATCGGGTTTCATCAATCACCAGCTTCTATGACGCACTTTAAGCCTGGTGCAGAGTGACCTCCCAGTCTATCCAATGTAGCAAGACTGACACTCCCACCATATGATCACTTTTGTGATGGCTGATGGTTTGTTTTTTCAGTTGAACCTTGTCTGAGGGACATACAAAACACAGGGAAACCCTTTGCCTTCAAAACGTTACTTATCCTCTTTGACGTTTTCCCTACAAAAGGTAATCTGCACCATTTCTTTTCCAAAATGGTTCAAATGGCTCTGAGCACTATGGGATTTATCATTTGACGTCATCAGTCCCCTAGAACTAACCTACGGACATCACACACATCCATGCCCGAGGCAGGATTCGAACTTGCGACCATAGCAGTCACGCGGTTCCGGACTGCAGCGCCTAGAACCGCGTTTCTTTCCCAGTTTGTCTATGTTGTTCATTAGAGAGAATAGGCACCTGGCTTGCTTCTTCATCTCTGTAGTTAGATTTTTGACTATGATGCTAAGGTCAAATTCATTATTTGTGGCTATTGCTTTCATTGTATTAAGTTCCAGTTCGAAGTCTTTTTATGACGTAGGGATCGAAAGGAGACTGTGGATCGTGTGGTGGTCGTTGGTAGGAAGCTGGGACGAATGTGTAAGTGAAGGAGTCTTTTCGACAAATTTTAAATTTATGGTCACTGTCTTCTATCTTTAAGCTAATTTCCAATAAATTTATGATGGGTCTCGCTAACTCCATGCTGACCTTAATATAAGTGTACCACTGATTCATATTTCCCACAAATTTGTGGAGTTGTGTTATGGAACCTATCTACATACAAAGAAAATCGTCATCATATCTATATAGATAGGCAACAAGTTTTGTCAGTGGTTCCTTCTCAAGAAAATCAGTCTCCCAATTGTCCATAAACATTTTTACTAGTAAGGGGATGAAGGTCACCCCACTGCCAGACTATCTGTTTGTTTATAACAGCTCCCTTCAAAAAAAGAAATAATAATAATTTAAACAACATTCCAATGTATTAACACAGCTCGTTTGTTCTTCTGGCGTAATATTGTGTGAAAACAATAATTGTGAGAATATCTACACAGTCTTTCACTATCTGTCTATGTCCCTCAGACAACAGGTAGTTGCTTGTTCAATGCAGAAAACATACAACCAGCCATCACAAAAAGTGGGGTTTATAAGATCATATGGCCGGAGTGTCAGTCTTGCTACACTAGACAGACTGAGAGGTCAGTCTGACCAGGCTTAAAGAACATAATACAATCTGGAGATTGAAGAAGCCTGTTTCAGTCTTTGTGGAACATTGCCTTAACAAAATCGACAAATACATAATAGATGTACAACTCTTACACACAGAGCAGAAGGGGACAAAATTCAGCCGGTTGGAAGCCCTAGAAATTAAAAAACAGACTTGTGTATCCCCACACCTGTTATTAAGTTAGCTAACGCAGTTCAATTATTCACATCTTTTGTGTGCTATCAGAACTCCTAGATAGAAGTAAAACTTTGGGCCTCAGTACATGAGTAGATAAAAAGCTCTTCACTGATGCATAACTTTATTCTTAAGTATGCTTGGTTATGTTAGTGTAATTGCTAAACTGTGTAACTCCATATGTAATTAGTCAGAAACTGGTCATTGAAGTAATATTTCATTAAGTCAAGGGTCAAAACATTAAGAAGTTGAGATGTTTATCGTAGCATCATGCTGCTTTACTATCTTTGGAATCAACAATGTTTTTGAAAATTGGCTTATAGCCCAAAACATAGGTTGTGCAGTAACCATAATAAAATTTGTGTTTGTTGAAAAATTATTTTATCATGTTTCAACAGATCACTGTCAGAAATATTAAACATCTGGCTTCATGTGTCCCGCAACAAACACAATAAAATTGAATTATAAATAAATTTATCTCAGCCTGAAAGTATGATCTTCAATTTCTTTATTGTACCAGCAATGATTTAGGATCCGGAATCTCCATCTTTATGTGCATCTTGCATGTACACACTAATCGATGTGAGCTGTTATTACCGGGATCACCGCTTGCAAAGAAGCTCTGTTGACTGCTTAAATTTAAGAAGGAGGAGAAATCATTTTCTACATGGTATGGAACTAAGATCCTTCACGAAATTTAGAACATCACGAGAGAAACTGAAATTTTAAGCTGAAATATTACAAGTAACTGGATAGCGAGTTAGAAAAACCTTGCCCCCCCCCCCCCCCCCCCCCTAGATGGGTTTGTGGTTCTCCGAATTAGCACATAGGATAACGCGTAATCTATATTCACCATACACCTTGAAAGTTTTCTGCCAGAGATGAAGTATTTATGCGAAACAGTATAATTCAATACTTTTTTCTAAACTTTTGTTTCTATAGAAAATGATTTTTTGACGATGCATTTCGATTTTTCACGAACTATCAAGACTTGATAAAACGAAAGTATACTAAGCCCTGTTTTAGATGTTTTCTATGCGTTTCTGCACAATTATTCATGTTGAAACTTTCCGTAGTCCACAGCACCCCACAATGTGCGAATGTGATACGCGGAGAGTAGTTCACGGTGGAGCGTTCGCATTAGCTGCCCCACCCCCACGGATTTCAAGCCGCAGCCTGTTTATCTCCACTATGAGTGCGCCTCGCCCTTTCATCTAACGTACGGCTTGCCTCCCTGTGAGGCATGTAAGCCTATATGAACCCAGGTCTTGCAGCACGCTCATTACATCAGGTTCGCTTGATGACTACAGTGCAGTATAGTGCTGGAGAATTACGCGAATTTCATTACTAAGAACATCCAGTGTATGAAAGAACGGAGCTGTGCACAGTTGCATGCTTCTTTGATTGATCTGATGCAGACTGTGTTTTACCAGCTAGAGTGCAGGGGAGCAGTAGCACAGCTATAGACAATATTTTTGTTCAATCTTCATTACTAGATGGGCATTCCGTTAGTAAAAGGGTGAATGGCCTTTCAGATCATGATGCTCAAATTTTAACACTAAAGGCATTTGCACTCAAACAAATGTCATGTAATTACAAACTATGTAGTGAAGTTAATCCAACAGCAATAGAGAGTTTTTTAAATCTCGTCAAGGAACAAGAGTGGCAGAATGTTTATAGTGCCGATAACATTGATGACAAATATAATGCTTTCCTTAACACATTTCTCATGCTCTTTGAGAGTTGCTTTCAATTAGAACGTTATAAACGGGGTACAAGCAGTAAAAGGCAGCCTGGGTGGCTGCCTAGTGGGATACAGATGTCATGTAGAACAAAGGGGGAGTTATAGCAAAATGTTAGAAGCAGTCACAATCAAGCTACAGTAGCCCATTACAAACAGTTCTGTAAGGTGCTTAAAATGTTATTAGGAAGGCAAAGAGCACGTGGTACGCAATTAATAGAACAGCTAATTCACAGTATAAAGTTAAAACCATATGGTTAGTTGTAAAGGAAGTGTCTGGTCAGCAGCACAAGGTCGACGATGTATAGTCAGTTCGTAGGCTAAATATTTCTGATACTGACAAATCAGATCCAGTTACAGTACTTTACAATCATTTTCTGAGCATTGATGGTGAATTAAAAAAAAATTAGTTTCTACAGGGAATCATGTAACCCTCTCGGCAAATGCCTCTCCGAGATTGATATCTGTGATACAGACAAGGGGGAGATTGAGTCAATAATTAAATCACTGAAGACTAAGGACTCTTATGGATACGATGGTGTGCCTAGCAGAATGTTAAAGTACTGTGCTGCACATGTTAGCCCTGTATTTAACCATATTTGTAATTTTTCCTTTAAGAATGAACAGTTTCCTGAACGATTAAAGCACTCAGTAGTAAAGCCGCCTTATAAAAAGGGAGGAAGGGATAATGTAGACAATTTTAGACCTATTTCTATGCCATCAGTGTTTGCTAAAGTTATTGAAAAGGCTGTATATGTAAGGATAATTGATCGTTTTGTGTAACACGATTTGCTTCCAAATGTACAGTTCGGCTTTGGAAGACGTTTAACAACTGAAAATGTAATATTTTATTTTCTCTGTGAGGCACTGGATGAGTTAAAAAGAAGGTTTCGAACGTTAGGCATATTTTTTGATTTAACTAAGGCGTTTGATTGTGTTGATCACAAAATTTTGCTGCAAAAGTTGGACCATTACAGAATATGTGGTGTAGCTCACAATTGGTTCATCTCTTACTTTAGCAACACACAGCAGAAAGGCATTATTCAAAGTGCTGAAAATGGTTGTAATGTGGGGTCTGACTGGGGAACGGTCAAATGGGGGTTGCCCCAGGCATCAGTGTTGGGCCACTTCCGTTACTTATTTATATAAATGATATGCCCTCTAGTATTATGGGTAACTCTAAAATATTTCCGTTTACTGATGACTCTAGCTTGGTAGTAAAGGGTGTTGAGTCCACATTGGCTCGGTTTGAAATAGTGCAATTCATGACATAAGTTAATTGCATGTGGAAAATAAACTAACGCTTAATCACTGTAAGACTCAGTTTTTACGGTTTTCAACACACAGTTCCACAAAACTTGACTTTTTAATTTCACAGAATGGGCATATGGTTATTGAAACTAAACAGGTCAGATTTCTAGGTGTTCAGCATCGAAAGCCCACGTTCAGGATCTTGTTCAAAGACTTAATGTTGCCATTTGTACTAGTCGAACGTTATCTGAAGTAAGTGATCGTTCGACGCGATAATTAGTCTACTTTCATTCGCTTATGTCGTATGGTGTTATATTTCGAGGTAACTCTTCCCATTCTGAAAGGATATTTTTGGCTCAGAAACGGGCGGTTCGGGCAATAAGTGGCGTAATTTCACGAACATATAGTCGACCCCTGTTCACGAGTGTTGGGTATATTGACATTGGCCTCTCAGTATCTATATTTGTTACTGTCATATCTTGTTAACAATGTTAATTTATTCCCAAGAATAAGCAGCTTTCACTCAGTTGATACTCTGCAGAAATCAAAGCTGCATTTGGATCAGGCTGTTTTACCCTCTTGTGCAGAAAGGTGTGCAGTATACTGCTGCATCCATTTTCAATAAGCTACCACTCGAATTCAAAAATCTTAGCAGTCATCCACGCGGTTTCATATCGAAAATGAGCAGTTTCCTCATGGCACACTGCTTCTATTCTGTCGAGGAGTTCCTTGAAAAATGAAGATGAACCTTGTTGTATTGTTGATTACGTTTACTTGAAATTATGACTTGACTTTTCGGGTTCATAAGTATTTTATTTTTATCTGTTATTACGTTTATGTTGCAATTTCATGTACTGACACGTTCTATGACCTTGGAGATTTGCTCCTCAGTTTGGTCCTACGGAAGTTGTGTAAATAAAATAAATAAATACTAAAAATCGATGATTTAAACATATTGTAATAAGCAATATAGAATGCATCAGCCTTGTAATACGTATCTCAACTGTGAACTGTAGACAAACCATGTAAAATATTTGACAATCATCACTTCATTCAGAAATGTGAATACTTTGAACCAAATTTTTCTCTAAATGTTAACATGTAATAACAGTTTTACTGAAATGAAAAAGTAACCCACTGAAGATAGCACGAAAAATTCTGAACCATGCCTAGGTAGGACAAAACTCCAATGATGTCTTGTATAAGGCGGAATTCCTCATCCAATATTTAAGAACTGGTTTTCTGAGCGAATTCTGCGAACATTATCTACTGCTTGATATGTTTTACATCGATGTTGTGGAGATAATACGAATATAAAGTTTGTAACAGCTCACTCAGAAATGCTCTACCTGATCAGGAGTATGCTGACACCTATTAATGGAAAATGACGTGTGGAGTGTCCTCCCTTCGGTTTTATGACGATATGAACTCTGCTGGGGCACTTTCAATGAGGATTCTGAATTTTTGTAAAGGAATGGTAGGTAGCCCATTCTTCCTGAAGAGCAGGAACCAGAGATAGTGAAGTTGGATGCTGGGTTCTGTAGGGAAGTCGACGTTCTAGCTCATACGAAAGGTGTTCTGTTAGGTTCAGGTCAGTATAGGCAGGCCAATCCATTGAGAAAAGTCACTGTGCACAAACCATGGCCTCAACCATGCTGCTTTATGACATGGTGCATTGCCATGCCGTTACAATCACAGTCTCCGAACTTTTCCTCTGCTTTACGCAGTACACAAAGCTGCAAAATGTGTTCATATCTTTCTGCTTCTAGACTTGTCTTAAACGCAATAACGGTACCACCCCTATTCGCCACGCAGGATAGACGCATGGTCTTGGGCGCCTTGCCAGAGTTCGCACGGCTCCCTCCGTCGGAGGTCCGAGTCCTCCCTCTGGTATGTGTGTGTGTTGTCCTTAGCGTAAGTTAGTTTAAGTTAGATTAAGTAGTGTGTAAGCATAGGGACCTACAACCTCAGCAGTTTGGTCCCATAGGAACTTACCACAAACTACCAGTTCCCCTAATCACGAAGAACGTTTCCGTGCTGTAACATCACCTCCACCAATACTTCCCTTTTGGCACTACACATCACGGAAGATAACGTTCTCCGGGCCGGACTGCCGCAGGGAGTAGCGTGATTCGTGACTCCAAATCACACGTCACCAATCGTTCACTGTCCAGTGCGGTCGCTTCTTACACCACAGAAAGCGTCGCTTCGCATAGAGTGTAGGAATGTGTGGCTCATGGGGATCTGCTGGACTATTGTACCCCAATCTTTCGTGCTCCGAAGCACAGTAATTGCGCTAGCTGGACTGCTGGTAGCACTTTTGAACTCATGAATGATTCCTTTGTCGGATTTTGTGCGACTTTTTGCAACCACTCTCTGCAATGCTTGACGATCCCTGCCGTTAGCACAAGAGGTCTTCCTTCTCTTGATTTAGCTATGGTTGTTTCTTCACGTTCCCATTTCACAGTCACATCACCAACAGTCAACTTATGCAGCTTCACAAGGTTCCGGATTGATTTGTTGCTCAGGCGACACCCGATAACTATTCCACGTTCGAAGTCACTGATATCTCCTGACCGACCCATTCTGCTTCGCTACTGACAACACAATACTTCCTACTTCCTTTTACACAGGGGTTTGCGCCTCTCGGGACATCTAGTGGTGAATTCCACACTATATAGGGGTTTCCTGATACCTTTAATCACGTTGTGTTTGTACGTAGTTGTTACAGCCATAATCTACACACGGATTGAACTGGAATTAGCTGTAACATTGTACAATCAGCAGTAACCTGTCCTACGATTCTTACTGTTGTCTTCATTAGTGATCAGCCTCAGGATCCAGTTTTTTAACATTCTCGTTTATTCGACCTCCTCTTTATTTACTCGTAGCTGTCACGTTCTAAATCTATAATTATCTGAATCGTTTTGCATAGTGATAGTTTTCCTTTTTCTCTCTCCTCGTTCATTTGTCCCCTACTGTTGCCTTAAAGATTGTAATATGTTGGTAAATGTTCAAACCGAGCGAGATAGAGGTGTTGTTAACACAGTAAACTTCCATCCGGACGGAGTTGGGTTCAGTTTCCCCGCTGACATCAAGATTTAAGATTCCTTGGATATTTCTGTCAGAAAGGCACAGCCGATTTCCTATCCAAATCTCTGTGTTAAGCTTATGCTCGGTATCTAATGGCCGCGTCGTCGACGGGATGTTGTAGCCTAGTCATACCTCCATAATACAGGTGTCTAATAAGCCATGTTCATAATCAATATGAATTTGCGTAAAGGCCTCCCTTCCCAGATCTCGGAATAACCTCCTCCTTTGTTATCTCGCCAGTTTATTCGGTTTTCGTCATGCGTATCCAGCAACATAAATCAAACAAATGCTGGAGCTCCTTCCATTCGCTTTCAGAACTCAAGAGTTTGCAGACATATAGAACAACTCTTTAAGAACCCGTTTCTACAAGATGATTCTTAATTCTACGGTCTTATTATTATGATGGTAAAATTCTACTTCCCTTTGTAAGGGTGAAGGGATTCGTTTTCGCTTGCTTTTTCTTGAATTGAGAACATCTGTGTGAAGTGAAATGACAAGTTTAATGTCGCAGTTTTTCTCACCAAATTACAGCTTTTCACACAGTTTTCAAGTTGCCGACATAAAAACAGCGCAATGGATAACGCATCTTGCCAACATCAAAAAGTGAAATAAGTTTATACACAACAATGTTAAATATTAACTCTCTGAAAGAAAATTAATCTTAAGTACAGTATTATTAAAGTTCAATTGGACGTTTCTTTACAAAATTGCTCCTACGCATGCGTTATGATGTTGGCCAGAACTACGAAAATCGTCCGATTCATCTGAACATCCATAAAACCATACAACACATAAAATAGATCCCACTGATGATGCCTTAGGAAAGGAGAAAGCGAAACGCCTATGGGATAAATAAAATAACTAGTAGCAGGAAAAGGCAGTTTGATTTGCAAAACAAGTATTTATATGCTTGCTGCGGAAGATGGCCACACAAACAAACTTGTTAATAGTTTCTTTACGTTTTGTTCTACAGACCAGTTTCGTTTTTTGACTTCCGGAAAAGAGTAGCAGGCCTATTTGAAGCGACGAAAAAGTTCTATATCCTTAGATCTTCTACATGGCTTCCGGTACTACTTGATTCAGTTGAGTGAAATAGTGAAATAACTTCGCAAGGGATAACATGTTTATCAGTCTTGATTGCAGTCCGTTCAAGTGAGCAGCCAACGGTGGTTCCATTGTAGATCTGAGCATGTTCATGTTTCTTACAAAGCTTTCACGGTCTTGACTGACAGCTGCAACACAGCGAAGAAATGATGAGACCTGCGAGAAATTATACACGTCAGCTGCTTCATTCAGAATAGCCAAGGCAATATTCAATAGACGTTTCTAATTTCTTATTTTGTTCATTAGTGTGTGTGAATCAGGCATAGTCAAGTCGTTCTGCATTAGATTTAATGTACAGCAAACACTGAAGTATGTACTAAACGATGTTCACTGAGAAGATGTAAGAGTTCAACACGATTGTGTTTAACGAGATTTTGCATATTAGAGCGTCCTGACAGCCACTGGCAGACGTTGTAAGGTGGCGCATTGAAATAAAATATGGGAAATTTCTAGTTATGATGCATGATCATGATTCGGTTGTGAGTAAACCCTGTTTTATTATGTCCTTCTTCTGTTGGAAAACTGTGGGCAGTAGAGTTGCGCAGCCAGTAAGATTTCACATTCACATTGGCGTTACCCTGCTTCGATTTCCATTACTTCGCCGCTCAGTGGCACCATACGCAACGGGAAAGGTTGCTTACCCTTTAGCAACAGTAGTGTACTTCTGAGATAGTCATTATAAACTGTTTGGCTGCTTATAGCGTTGAGATAACATAAAGCTATATACCACATGTGTAATATCATTTGCCTTAACCACCGATACGTTTCCTGTAGCACCAGAAAATAAATTACAGCTTTTAGTTGTTACAGTCTCACACCGAGACCCGCAGTCGGTACGGTGAGGTGCCTGGTTGACGGCGATAGCAGGCAGCCAGCCATGCGTCTCGTAGCTCCAGCCGCCGGTATAGCCCGTTCAGAAAACATCAGTCCTTGTCTGGATCTGAACTCAGAACGAGTGCCAGCTTACGAAATATGCTGAGGACCATGAAACATCGGCAGCACTAATCCAAGAACATTGTAAAACATGACATTTGTTAACGCACGAAAAAGAATGGTTTTAAACTTTGATGTTTCCATGCGTTCCGCCAGTTTATGCCAGATAAGCCGTGCTTACCTTGCATCCATTAAATACATGTCACGGCTTTGGATTGAGAACAGCTTTCCATTGTAGTCTTTTCATTTTTCAGCAATTGCCTTCGTAGGAATGGCAATCACAAAAACAATCAGAGAGAATACTTCCGTTTTTCAGCAATTGCCTTCGTAGGAACGGCAATCACAAAAACAATCAGAGAGAATACGAATGGAAATAAGAAGCACAGGAGTTTAAATAACTTGCCACCCCCAGCGCTAAGTTACAATATTAAGTATACATGGAGCTTTGTTAACCCCCAGTTTTCACGTCTATTCCTATTATTTTCTTCTCATCGATTCATAGATATTGTTTACATGTACTTCGGTTTTGACTTTCTACCGTCTTTCAGACAAAATGTGTAATACATTTTTGGAACTACGTTCATTTGTCATTTTACCTTCAACTTCAATGCAGCCTCTTTGCTGATTCTGTTTCTCAAATTTCTGTACTTAAGGTTCTCTTCTTTTTTGTATGTGTTATTTGGATTTCCTCTCTTATCCACAGCATTTTACAAGTCACGAGTAATATATAGTTCTTATAGTACTTGCAGAGTGCAGCAGATGACATCATTTCTAGGACTTCATTCTCTGGAATTGTTCCGATACTTTCTATGCTTAGGAAGTCTTTAGAGATCAACTGAAGTGGTTCTAAGAATCACGAAGTGGCGTGCTATCAAGATTTAGTCACGATTTTAGTTTATCATTTATTCAAACATCTATGATAGACAAACAGTGAATGGTAAAGTAATAGAAATAATAGAAGAATGGGAGTCTTGTGTTTGCTTGGAGAGGGATTCCTTGAAAATGAAGCACTAGCTTGGATTAACTGCTGCTGACAATATAAGAGACAGCAACGATAAAGTTTTCTGGAGACTAGAAATCTACTCTGTAGGAATCAGCATGGGTTTCGAAAAAGACGATCGTGTGAAACCCAGCTCGCGCTATTCGTCCACGAGACTCAGAGGGCCTTAGACACGGGTTCACAGGTAGATGCCGTGTTTCTTGACTTCCGCAAGGCGTTTGACACAGTTCCCCATAGTCGTTTAATGAACAAAGTAAGAGCATACGGACTATCAGATCAATTGTGTGATTGGATTGAGGAGTTCCTAGATAACAGAACGCAGCACGTCATTCTCAATGGAGAGAAGTCTTCCGAAGTAAGAGTGATTTCAGGTGTGCCGCAGGGGAGTGTCATAGGACCGTTGCTATTCACAATATACATAAATGACCTGGTGGATGACATCGGAAGTTCACTGAGGCTTTTTGCAGATGATGCTGTGGTGTATCGAGAGGTTGCAACAATGGAAAATTGTACTGAAATGCAGGAGGATCTGCAGCGAATTGACGCATGGTGCACGGAATGGCAATTGAATCTCAATGTAGCGAAGTGTAATGTGATGCGAATACATAGAAAGATAGGTCCCTTATCATTTAGCTACAAAATAGCAGGTCATCAACTGGAAGCAGTTAATTCCATAAATTATCTGGGAGTACGCATTAGGAGTGATTTAAAATGGAATGATCATATAAAGTTGATCGTCGGTAAAGCAGATGCCAGACTGAGATTCATTGGAAGAATCCTAAGGAAATGCAATCCGACAACAAAGGAAGTAGGTTACAGTACGCTTGTTCGCCCAATGCTTGAATACTGCTCAGCAGTGTGGGATCCGCACCAGGTAGGGTTGATAGAAGAGATAGAGAAGATCCAACGGAGAGCAGCGCGCTTCGTTACAGGATCATTTAGTAATTGCGAAAGCGTTACGGAGATGATAGATAAACTCCAGTGGAAGACTCTGCAGGAGAGACGCTCAGTAGCTCGGTACGGGCTTTTGTTGAAGTTTCGAGAACATACCTTCACCGAAGAGTCAAGCAGTATATTGCTCCCTCCTACGTATATCTCGCGAAGAGACCATGAGGATAAAATCAGAGAGATTAGAGCCCACGCAGAAGCATACCGACAATCCTTCTTTCCACGTACAATACGAGACTGGAATAGAAGGGAGAACCGATAGAGGTACTCAGGGTACCCTCCGCCACACACCGTCAGGTGGCTTGCGGAGTACGGATGTAGATGTAGATGTAGATCATATTTTGAAGTTCACATTACTGAATTAAGCCACTAATATTAGAAGACAGTTTAGATTTGCAGATTAGTGGGGGGAACGCATATTACACAGACCGATCGGGAAGAAATGTAATGATGCCGAATGCAATATAGTGTGACTGACAAATGTGTATAGTAGAGTCTGTTCTACGAAAAAATGAGTGAAAGAGAAAACGTAAAGAAAACGAAATGGCGTTATCTTTTGTGGACAGTGAATGACAAAAGGCTATACTTATCTGAAGAAAATGACTTTTTTCCTTGTATTCAATGTGTAGTGTGTCATAGAAATCCTATATTTACTTCTGGAAGCAGTCTGGCGGGTCCTACAATACGTACAAGGTATTAGATCACTTTATTAATGTGAAAACGACTTAAAATAATTGACTTGGAAACAAACCATGTCCACAGGAATATAACTTATCTATTGGTAACTGTCGCTGAACACCAGAACAATAATCACTTGATGCAGAATAATAGACACATCTCAGTGTGTGTCTGACTGTA
The DNA here is from genome assembly GCF_023897955.1 of Schistocerca gregaria. NCBI lineage: Eukaryota > Metazoa > Arthropoda > Insecta > Orthoptera > Acrididae > Schistocerca > Schistocerca gregaria. The sequence goes on from NC_064931.1 coordinate 548,317,296, forward strand.
TACTGTATTTTGATACGCATTTCTGACTAATGGCTCTGTCAGGCAGCAGCCGGATCCGATGAGCTAAGATGATGCTGTCGTTGTAGGCGATGATTCCAGAGCGGGGTGAGCGGCGCTGCGCTCTGACGCTAGTAAGCTTCCGGCAGTGTTGGCTTCTGGACAACCTTCAGGGCGTGTCTACACCGACTTCTGTCATTCTTTGCTCCTCCTGGCAGCTGCTGTCTCTAGCTTGTTGTGCCGTAGTGAGGTACCAACTGTATCCCAGGCCCTCGCTCTTCGGTCGGATGACACGGAATTCCCCCTCTACCTCCCCCTATACCTCCTTATCGTCATTATTTAGTGCTGTGTCAGGCCTGAATGCGGACATAGATGAGGAGGCAGGGAGTGTAAAGACGGATTGGCAGTTCCCTGTCCTCACTATGGTATCCACCTTGCGATCGGCGGGCCACAGGGTGTATGCCAGCACCCACTGTCGCAGACGCCATGAACGGGACAGAAGGTGGCACTCCGGGTTTGACGTGATGGCTGTCTGGATTAAAACGATCAATTGTCTTTACATACACACCATTTTCCAAAACTTTAGTGGCCGGCCGGTGTGGCCTAGCGGTTCTAGGCGCTTCAGTCTGGAACCGCGCGACCGCTACGGTCGCAGGTTCGAATCCTGCCTCGGGCATGGATGTGTGTGATGTCCTTAGGTTACTTAAGTTTAAGTAGTTCTAAGTTCTAGGGGACTGATGGACTCAGAAGTTAAGTCCCATAGTGCTCAGAGCCATTTTTGAACCAAAACTTTAGCAAACACTGATGGCATAGAGATAGGTCTAAAATTGTCTACATTATCCCTTTCTCCCTTTTTATAAAGCATCTTAACTACAGAGTAGTTTAATCGTTCGGGAAACTGACCATTCCGAAAGGAAAAATTACAAATACGACTAAATACAGGGCTAGCATGCGCAGCACAGTACTTTAATATTCTGCTAGGCACTCCATCATATCCATGAGAGTCCTCAGTTTTCAGTGACTTAATTATTGACTCAATCTCCCTCTTGTCTGTATAACAGATGTGTATTTCAGACGTCTATCACGGAAAGGCATTATCCAAGAGATTTATATAATTCCCTGTAGAAACTAAATTTTTATTCAATTCACCAGCAATGTTCAGAAAATGATTGTTGAATACTGTACATATTTTTGACTTATCAGTAACAGAATTATTTTTACTACGAACTGACTTTATATGGTCGATCTTGTGCTGCTGACCAGACACAACTGACTTCTCAACTGATCATATGGTTTTTCTTTGAATTAGCTATTCTATTTGAATACCACATACTCTTTGCCTTCCAAGTAACATTTTTATGCACCTTACGATACTGTTTGTAATGGGCTAGTGTAGCTTGTTTGTGACTATTTCTAACATTTCGTCATAATTCCCGCTTTGTTCTACTTGATATTCGTATCCCACTAGTCTGCCACCCAGGCCGCTTTTTACTGCTAGTACTCCGTTTAGAACGTTCTAATGGAAAGTAACACTCAAGGAGTATGAGAAATGTGTCAAGGAAAACGTATTTGTCATCTATGTTATCGGCACTATAAACATCCTGCCACTCTTGTTCCTTAACGAGGTTTAAAAAACTATATTACCGTTGGATTAGCTTTCCTACTAAGTTTGTAATTATATGCGACATTTGTTTGCGTACAAAAGCTTTTTAGTGTTAAAATTCACCCATCATGGTCTAAAAGCCATTCACCTTTTACCATCTGAATGCCCGTGTTGTTGTGGCTCAGATTCAGAAGGATGTGGGTTGCATTAAGTACTGGGAGATGAAGAAGCTTGCACAGGATAGGGTAGCATGGAGAGCTGCATCAAAACAATCTCAGGACTGAAGACCACAACAATAACACAAAAATATTGTTTATGACTGTACTATTGTTCCCCTGCAACCCAGTTGGAAAAAAAAACAGTCTGCATCCGATCATATGAGTTTAGGAGATCTACCAACAACATTTTTCTATCACAGTTTTATACCAAATTATTACTGATGTCACCATATGTAATTAATTTCTGGCATTTCCTATAAAGTGAACCAAGGAGCCTCTCTAGCTTCAGCGGGAATGCTTTGAAGTCAGACTTGGGGGACCTATAAACAACAACAATTGGAAGTTTGGAAGTTTAGTGTCACTAAATTCAACCGCCAAAGCACAACATTCAAACATCTGTTCAGTGCAGTGCCGTGATACGTCTCTGGACTCAAACGAAACACTGCTTTTTACGTACATGGCCACTACCCAACTCCGCAAGGAACTCCTCGAAAACAGCCAGCTAATCTGTATCCTGGTAGAGAAAGCCTCAGAGTTGTCAAATTATTTAGGTGGTGCTCTGATATACCAATAATGTCAGCGTCAACATCTATAAGTAGTTCACTAACTTTATCTCTAGTACCTCTTATATTTTGATGAAATATGCTAACTCTTTCTCTACTTGGATACCTGGCTTTCTCTTAAGGTGATACCTTAGTTAGTGGGATTTCCTTTGAGCACGTATACGTAGCAGCTATCTAAGAACGGTTTAGCTCTAACACCAACTACTACAGGAAATTTTCTATGAATGACCCAACCACCACTCACGGCACTGTCACCTATAAGCTTTGCCAGCTTTCCTTTCCCATACCTATTAAGGTGCAGGCCATGCCTAGTGATACCCGATCTACTGACAGACTAAACAGGCACCGCTGCAAAGTGACCCATGCTCTCTGCCATCAGTGCCCTCTCCAACCCCATGTTATCACGCCTAACGGCGTGCTTTACTGTATGCATCTACCACCAACAACCATTGCATGTTCCAGAATTGACCCTCGAAATCAATGTTTACACACTGACAGTCTGGACAGACGTGGCCGCTGACTGAGTGGATTGATGTTCCGCTCATATATTGCAATGAAACGTCATTTGCTGAATCTAGGCGTCCAAGCTCTCCCAAGGAAAACAATGTCTGGCGAGTTGTTTTGTGCGATCTATACCCCAGCGACCTTGGTCCAACAATAATAGAACTTCTCTCTGGTGAGAGTGAGGAATCGCAAACTCATGCAGAGTCACTCTCTGTATGCAACAGCAGAATACATTACCGCAAAGGTTATGTGTGGCGATGCAAAAAGCAACAACGCAACACTGGGTGGAGATTTTCTTTCAAACTATTTAGCCACTCATAACGCACGTATTGTAAAACTATCTGAAGAACAGATTCGAAAGTAGCTTCTCCAGCTAGACGCCTCAATTACAGTTGGAAATTTTTAAGAATTTCTGAATATTGGGTATCGATATGTTTACACAGTTTCTCAGACGAATCAAACGTTGTGTCGGTGCCAACCGGTAGCACAGCCAACAAGTCAGCTAGCGGATGTTGTACAGGCCTACTCCACAACAAATTGTATTGATAATTAGACAACAGAGCTCTTTGTTGTAATTTTTGAGCTGCCCGAGTTAGGACAGGGTTGGAGGGATTGAATGATGCCAATAACGGCCGACAATCCGAAATCCAATAGAAAGCATAGATAATGACGAGTGTCTATTTTTGATGTTGACTATAATGCACTACGCTTTTCTGATAATTTTTTTTATCCAGGCAACGGGCTTATCAGAAAAACCAGTTCTATCGGAGAGCATAACTCCAATCCCATAAGGCGATACAACCACAGCTAACGCAACAGGCTTAACTGGATCAAATTTAATCAGAGAACGATGATTTAACAATGCGGCCTTTAACTGCCGAAATGCGTCCTAACATTATTATGACCACACCAGGGGAACAGCAATTTTCACAGCGTTTGCAATGAATGTAATTTAATATGCCAACTTTTCCATGACAGCCTGGAACTCCCTGATGTTGGGCGCAGTCGGATCTTTAATCGTAGACAATTGCGACTGAGTGGGACGAATACCCTGTGCATTTATGGCATGTCCTTCATATTCAAGTTCTTCACGGAAGAAGCAGTACTTTTTCCTCTTACACCTTAAGCAAGCTGCAGCAGGCACATTAAACAACATTCTAAATTTGCCATATGTTCCGCAGGCGTACGACTCACAACTAAAATATCATCCAGATAGTTGGCACATGAAGGGGCTTTGGCTGTTAACTGTTCCAGAAAACGCTGAGTAGCAGCAGGAGCTGAATCACTTCCAAACGCCAGTCTTTGAAACTCGAACAATCCCAGGTGGGTGTTGATCACAAAATCTTGCTTCGACTGATCGTCCAGCGGAAACGGTAACCTCACGTAAATCAGACATGCAAAAGAATCTGACCGTTCCAATCTGTGCACTAATGAATCCACGACAGTTTATCGGTTTACCCTGGCTTTCAAATCAGCACACCGACATAAACCTCCTGCTGGCTTTTTAGATAGGACCAAGGCGGTTGCCCACAGACTTGTAGAAACGGATTGCATCACTCCACAGTCTTTCCATTATTGACGTTCCTGAGCAACCTGCTCACTTACAGCATGGGAGACAAGCCTAGCACGATAAAATCGTTGCTGTACAGCTTCTTTAACAGTAATTTGAGCCTCAAAATCTTTAGCCATTCCTAATCCTGGTTCACGAAGTTCACTGTACTTATTAAGAAACATTAGTTTGAGGCACTGAAGTACCAATATTTAGCACATTTGCTTGCATGCACAAGTTGAACAAATCAAACTAGTCTAATGTGAAAATCTTTGCACTGTTTCTAGAACATAGTACATGAAAGAAAACAGTCTTTGTAACGTCACGAAAAGTTGCTGTCAAACTGCTCATGTCAAGTACTGGTATTTCTTATCCGTTATATGCAGACAAAACAGGAGTATGCTTCTATATCTGTGGTATAACTGTCATTTCATAGGTGCCGTTTTTGATGAGGGAAGAAGGGGCATTTGTGTCCAGCTGAAATTTGTCTTTTGAGCCACTCAGTTAGACAAAAAGTTTCTTCCCTTGTCTGTGGACTACATCATAAGGTTTCTTTGAAGCGGAAAAGCGAGCCATCAGTGTTTCCAGCTATAATGTTTGTGTTGGCACGACATTCACTTCCTGAAAACTCTGCTTGAGCTGCAGAACTGACCAGTGTCTGCCCTGGGAGGGTTGTAAACAGACGGCCGGGATCTTATCTCGTTTACCACACTTGAAACACTGTGCATCACGACTAGGAAAGCTTTTCTTTCATGATTTGAAATGCACTGAGGACAAGGCTTCCTTGCCTGATTTTGCAGTACATCTCATGTGCCACGCGACTGCAAGGTCTTACCTTTACTATTACTGTTAATCGGAGCCCTGTTTTTATGCATTTTAACATTAGCATGAATAGCAAACTGAGTACCTCGTACACTATGAGCAACAGAAACAGTCTGAGCCTCAACATCAACTTCAGATGCGTCCACAATACTTTAGTCTTAACAAACCCGTTTTCAGATCTGGATCCGGCAGTTTTAGGATTGCAGCACTGTTGCTTGTGTCTGACATATTGTGTGATTACATCATGTAACATGAAATCGCAATAAAAATTTCATGCTGGAAATATCACCATAACTTAACTCGCAAGAACGATTGAACCTGCAATGTCTTGTTAGCCCTTTGAGTTCAGCAATCCACTGACTGCCAAGGTTCTTTCTTTAAGACAAAAAAAATTAAATCTCTCCACAGCTATATGAATCTGCACTTCGTAATGTTCGTCAAGTTTTCAAACGAGTTTCTCATAAGCAACATCTTCCAGACGAGAGTCAGGAAACAATATGATGTACACTCGACAGCAAAAAAAGTGGGTCACCCCTGAATTCCAACGTGTAGGCTGCACCTGAATGTATGCAACCAACATAGCATATCTGTGTTGCACATAGTCGCAACCCTCCACAGTACAGTCGTTGTAAGATACACAATGGGTACCGCTAGAGACTACTAGAGGACACCAGTCTTTATGACAGTCCGTCCAGATGTAAAGTAACACCACGATAGTACAGAAGAGATCAGACAGTCCTTAACGTTTGTAAACTAAACTTAATTACAATAAGTGACATTTCAAACGTTATGGGACAAATAATTTTGTCACATAAATCGTTCAGTAATCCTTAGGCACAATAAAATATTTGAGACAGTGTATGGATTTATAAAGTTGTATGGCAATTGGAAACAAGTTCTTTGCCGTCTAAAAGGTTTACCCAACACATGCTAAACGTCGTTCAACGTTCAACGGGGAGTGGTTTCGCATCAACTTTATGTAATACTAAGCAGTTAAAAGAAAACTTGATTAACGGCGGCAACCACTCTACGGAAATCCCAACATTAACAGCGAATCACAAGTAATATCATTGTTCACATTACGCGTCAACAGTTACTTGTACACGAAGTTGTACTTTAAATGACATAACCAACGTCTTCGTTCTGGATCCGGATGCAAAGCCAGAACGTAAAGCAATTGTTAACCAAGCAAAGCTTTGTGCGTTATCGAGACTCGATCACTAGGCAGAAAGAGACGTCAAATATTGACGTTTGCACCAGTATCAGTTATCAGTTCTCAACTTGAACGTAAATGACGATAATGTTTGTACGAAAGCAGGAACCCTAACATGACAATTACCTTCTTGGTAATTAATCTAGAAAAACGTTGTTTAGTGTTGCATTGTCAAGGAATAAACGATGCACATGTTTAAAATTGAAATGCCATCATGTAATGCTGGGGACAAGGATGCGAAGCCAGCACCTAATCGGATTGTTTAATAAGTACGTAAAATCTGAATGTAGATATCACAATTTGTCACCAGTAGTGGGGTTGGAACCTTAAATGACCACTGAAGTTGTATTGCTTGACCGGGATTCGAACCCGGCGCCTATCGCCGTCGTTGTCTAACCAGGAACAGACGAGAAATGTCCTATGTTGGTTCACCATCAGCGAGATGTGCACACGTTTAACTAGAAATAAGATGACGAAAACGTCTATGCTGACTGAGAGTCGAACGCCGCACACATGGTTATGAAGACACGTTAATAATCAACTTCATATTCAGTAGTAGCTAGGAGTAGCATGTTCAGTTGCTAACCTTAAGGCCTTACTCATCCCTAGTAACGTGTTCCCTAATATCTGCGATATCATGATGTTAATTTACAAGTGGACTGACTGCCGTAAAGAGCCATGTTCTCTAGTAGTCGTGTATCATTGAGATGTAAATGAAGTGCCTCAGCAGAAAGTAATTTCCGTCGTGCAGCACGTATAGTTTCTGAGACTCTGAGTAGATGTTATAAGTGCACAAAACGTGTGTAAAAAAATGGCTCTGAGCACTATGCGACTTAACGTCTGAGGTCATCAGTCGCCTAGAACTTAGAACTAATTAAACCTAACTAACCTAAGGACATCACACACATCCATGCCCGAGGCAGGATTCGAACCTGCGACCGTAGTGGTCGCTCGGTTCCAGACTGTAGCGCCTAGAGCCGCACGGCGACTTCGGCCGGCTATATGCTAAGTATATACTATTATTTCGAGAAGCTGCCGCCAAACCTGTTTACTTTTACATTCGCTTAGTTGTCGTGGTTGAATACAGGTTTTCTTAAGGCTTCATCTATTTCACAGCGCTTACAAGAAAGTATAGTTTCCTGCATCATACTATTGCTAGCCAGGTGAAATATTTTGTGGTAGCTATGTTTAAAATGATTGTATTTTTGAAAGTATTGTTCGTCAAATATTTGAATAAATCGTCAACTGTAGATGTGCCTGCACATGTTATAGCATAACAGCTGTACTTGCGTTAGTTCGTACTACAGACCTGGGTAGGTTTGGTGCAACTTTTGATCCTTCAAGGAGTGATCGTGGCCATGCGGCCCGGGTCTATACTAGCCGCGGCTCGCGAGCTACGGGCCAGCCAGGCTGGCCGAGGCGAGACGCAAGTGAGCGAGCTGGCGGTGGCGTTGGTGGGCCGGGACGAGCCAGCATGGCTGCGCCGCATGCCTCTGCCTCTGCCGCTCCGTTTGACGTAAATATGTTTACCTTCTCTCCTGGAATCTGTATAAGAGCGGCAAGCAGAAATACACATCACGCTGTCTGCCGTAATGGCTCACTGGGAGAGGTCTATGCGAGGTAGAGTCAAAAAATAGTTCAAATGGCTCTGAGCACTATGGGACTTAACATCTCAAGTCATCAGTACCCTAGAGCTTAGAACTACTTAAACCTAACTAACCTAAGGACATCACACAAATCCATGCCCGAGGCAGGATTCGAACCTGCGACCGTAGCGGTCGCGCGGTTCCAGACTGAAGCGCCTAGAACCGCTCGGCCACACCGGCCGGCCGAGGTAGAGTCGTTGCTCTCATTGAGGAAGGAGGATGTTCCATCAGAGAAGCTGGCAGACGGTATGGCGTACCACATACCACTGCAACGAGATGGTGGAGGATCTGCCTCGAAAGAGGCACCACTAACAGGGCGCCTGGCTCAGGCAGGAACAGAGTGATCTCATAGCAGGAAGACAGGGACCTAGTGTCTAGGAGTAGAGAAAACTTCCCCGGCTCAAGTGACACGATTCGCCGAAGGCTGAGGGACGCTGGACTGCATCCACGATGATCCGCCATGGAACAAGATCTCAGCGAAGACAACGTTTTATACCGGCTAGCATTTGCGGAGCTCCATCTGAGGGCGTCGTGGGACAATGTCATTTTCACTGATGAGAAGGTGTTTTCTACCAATAACGACGGTCTGCGAATCGTTTACAGGCCGCAAGGGACTCGCCATCGACGCGAATATGTAACCATGACGAGAAGAAGTGGCCGGCTATCTGTTACCTGCTGGGGTTGGAATTCTGCGAGAGGGGCGGGGATTCTTCACAGGATAGAAGGAACTCTGGACAGCGCTCAGTATGTCCACTTTTTGGAAAATGTGATGTTTCCGTCACTGCGAATGCTGTACGCAGAAGGGGACGTCACAATGGAAGAGGATCATTCACCCATTCACAATTCTGCATTTGTTCAGCAGCGGCTCTCCACGATTGGCGTCAACGGCATGAACTGGCCGCCACGGGCGGCTGATATGAACTCCATGGAAAACATGTGGGCTGAGGTCTCCAGAACATTAACAGAGAACTGGCCACGAAACCAACCAACTACTGCGGACGCTCTTTGGGACTGCGTCCTGGAAGCCTGGGAGGAAGTTGCTTCTTCTGGCTGTTACGTCCGACGGCTTATTTATTCTATGCCAAGACGCGTGATAGAAGTACAAAATAATGAAGGATTCTAGATAAAATACTAGAGTTCTTAAAATGTTTTGTTATGTCTTCTTTTTCGTAATTTTTCCACATTGGGAGCTAGTGGAAGATCGCTTGGCAACAGAAAAGATAAAATATGGGTTAGCTCTCCTTTGAGTTGCCCTTTTAATTCAGGTGGGTTTCTTTTGAATATACAGTTTGTTAAGTATTCTATTTTGATTTCATTTATACCCTGTCTACATACTTACAAACTAATCAGCGTAGATGGACTCTGTCACAGTAGTTTTCGTTATTTCAAATACGTCTCTCTCTTCACCTCCATTCATGAATACACCCTCTGTCCTCCACACAATACGCCACCGATTTCATATTATGTTTACTCGCCGCGCGGGATTAGCCGAGCGGTCTAGGGCGCTGCAGTCATGAACTGTGAGGATGGTCCCGGCAGAGGTTCGAGACCTCCCTCGGGCATGGGTGTGTATGTTTATCCTTAGGATAATTTAGGTTAAGTAGTGTGAAAGATTAGGGACTGATGACATTAGCAGTTAAGTCCCATAAGATTTCACACACATTTGAACATTTATGTTTACTCGTTGTTAATATCTCTTCTATTCTCTCTCACTCTCTCTCTCTCTCTCTCTCTCTCTCTCTCTCTCTCTGACACTATCGCCGCAAGTGCCCTTCTATTACACCTCCCCAAAATTTTGTAAACAAATCTAGCGGTTTCTAATGACTCTACATTTTCTCTTTTAATTGCTGCTGTCTTTACTCTCTATCATTCCTCTCACCACCTATGAAACCGTATTCATTGATCTCCCCTTCCCTATAACCCATTCTTCGTTCTGAGAACAGTCCTTCCTTATCTCTCGGTCCTAAGATAAAACGAACTGTGGCACACATCTAAGTAAGGAATACTCTGCAAGCATTTCACGCTTATACTTTGCACTTCTGCACTTCTATACATTCCCAGATCCCGCCCTCCTTCTTGTTACGCGTCCCTTGACATCTGCATCTACATCTAAATGAATACTCTGCAGTTCATAATTATGTGCTTGGCAGGGGGTTCTGTGGTCCGGTGGATTAATCTTGTATTGATGTGTAAAACGTGTAGGTTTACATCTCACGTGAGGCGTAGATTTTTAACACACACATTAGTAGCTCTCCTTCACCCCTAGTAACGCCAAGTGCAGAACGCCAGTAAGCTCCGTAGTTCAATATCCGCAGTAAAGATAACATTCCTTCGCTGCCGACTGGGCATTCGTTTGAGCTGTGATAGATGGAGAAACCCCGTAAGGCAGAGACTCTGTCAGCCGTCGTAAACTAGAAAACGTATTTCATTTAATGAACCAATGACCATGTAAGTTCTCAAGGCTCTTACTTCATTTGAAGCTGAGACGTTGAAAATTGTGGTGCTGGACAGGGATTCGAATTCGATTTCATTGTGTTCCCCAAGATTGCAAACTCTTCTAGGCCTCCTCGAAAGGCAACTATCTGGTTTCGAATCCTGATCAACACAAAATATTCATTACTTCATTTCAAGCCCTAGCATGTGCACTCCGAACTACTGGTGAAAAATAGTTGCATTTTCAACGTCTCTTCCTGCGTTGTCAGCTGTAACGTGTTCGTTTCAATCCACAGCCACATGATGAGCTTTTTATCACAACATTACAAGATCAAACGTTTCCTTGCATCTTTTCAAGTTCAAACATTCCTCTCTATCCTACTGGTGAAAACGGATTTGGGTTTGACGTTGTGTTCGTTGTGATCACCAATGACGACATGTTGTGGATTCAACTTCTAGCCGCCAGAGTGTTTCCATCACATCATTGAAAGTACAAACATGCCATTCCTAGCTGTTATTGGAAAAGAATTTGATAGTTAAAGGTTCTTCATGATCACGCGTGCGGGATTTGAATTCCATTCAGCACAGAACTTTTCGTCGCCTGATGTCTAGCTAAACATGCGCCCATCTCGCTACTGGTGAACCAACAATAGCTATTCATCGTCTGTTCCTGGCTAGGAAACGACGGTGCTGGATGCTGGGTTCGAATCCCAGTAAGGCAAAAACAATTCTATCGTTAATTAAGGTTCCAGCATTTCGCTATTGGTGAAAACATTTGATATTTAACTTCTGATTTTATGTACAGTCGTGCTCAAAAGTGTCCGAACGACCTGAATGACATTTCACCTGATTCCCATGCGACCTACATAACGCAGCTGTCTAGCAGGTCCTTTAATCGCTCCTTGGTAAAGTCGTTTGGCTATTGAAAATGGTTCCATCAAATCACCACTAGAAAACACTGCTCTGTATCGCAATAACTCAAGATGTAAAGTAATACCACGATACTAATAATATCAGGGAACACCTCATCACAGATAAGACTGTCCTTAAGGCTTGTAAGCTCACATTTATTGCAATAAATGACATAACTGAAATGTTAGCACTCTCATTATTACGTCATATCGGTAATGCACGTACTAAGTTCGTCGTATTCATGATTTCCTCTTCAAAGTAACATACCATACTTGTTATTTAACACAAAATGTCATTAAAAATTTACGTTATTCACGAGCAGCTAGTTGAGAATATGTATGAACTTCAAATGACACGACGAACCGCCTAGTTCTGCATATGGATTCAAACCCAGGTCATGCAGGCTAGGCCGCGGTGGCCGTACGGTTCTAGGCACTTCAGTCCGGTACCGCGTGACTGCTACGGTCGCAGGTTCGAATCCTGCCTCAGGCATGGATGTGTGTGCGTCCTTAGGTTCGTTAGGTTTAAGTAGTTCTAGGTTCTAGGGGACTTATGACCTCAGATGTTGAGTCCCATTGTGCTCAGAGCCATTTGAACCAATCATGCAGGCTAAGATTTCGTGGCTGACGGAAATTAACAGTCATTCCTGACTAGGCATGAAGAGACTGATATACCTCATTTTTGGACAGTATCAGTTAGCAAATATCAACTTCAATTATATACCTTTACATTTTTAATGGACGCGAATTCCTACCCAGCATTTATTGTCCCTGTTAACGAACTACGAGAGACGTTAAATATTGCTACTTCACAAGTAACTTACTTGAAATGCAGTGAGGTAAAGCTTTGTGTTGGACAGGGATTCGAGCCCAGAACCTAATCGAATTGTTATCGAAGCACAATCAACTTTGACATATCGGATTTTCTCGGCAGTAGCTAGATGTATTAAATGAAATGACGAGATGAAACATTAATTTTTCCTTCCCAGGACTCCAACCCGGCACGTATCGCTGTTATATTCTAGAGAAAAGGAACATTAAGTATGGGTTTGTTCCACCAGCAGCAACATGTGAGCATGTTTGAACTAGAAATAATATGACGAAGTGTTCAATGCTGACTGAGAATCGAACGCCAAACATATCACTGTTGACTACACACAAAGAGACGACACTTGCCGAATTTTTCTCCACCAGCAGCTCGGAATAACATCCTTGGACTTACAGTGATCTCGCAAATAGTTGTGTGTCCCACTGGGAGTCAAAAACGTCAGATATGTTTAATGTTAACAACGAATGAAAATGCATTAAAAATAAAAATTATTATCCACCAGCAGATATGTGTTCTCACGTTAGAGCTTGATAATACATAGTGAAAAGTTTAGTTTTGGGCCAGAATTCCAACCCATTCACGCGCAATATGTGGAGATGATGAGGAATCTGCAGTTTTGAACGAACAACAAGTTGTAGTCAAGCTGTGTTGTCACGAAGGGATCAAATTCCGCGTTAAGGGCGGTCTGAGTTGCATTCCCAATTCTGAACCAATTTTATCGACAAACAGAAGCTAAAATAAAAGAGGGAATAAGTGTCCTGTAACCATACACAGAGTTTGTTTCGTCACTAGAAATAAATAACTAGTTAAGAAAGGTTACTGGTGATAAAGTTTCTACATGTCGCCATTCCTTACTTTATTGTGGTTCCACCTAACGTCTACTTGGTAGAGTAGGAACATCACGTTTAATGTGATTTTCAGACCACAATGCCATTAAACCTTCTTCACTTGGCGTAGCCAGAAGAGAATAGAATCTGCTTCTCCCTATGAAAAAACATCTGCAGAAGTTGGAATCGAATCCAGACCTTCATCATATGCAACTATCATTAGTCCAACAGACCCCCAAACCATCTTCTCTACGACTCACTTCTCTATCATAACACCGTTGTGGCACACAAGATGAGAATTCTGACACACAGGCTCCCTGTAGTGGTTTGCAGGATGTTCAATCATTCATTCATTTGGTTGACCGAATTGCCATGAAGTAGTTGCCTTGGCTACCCAGTGCATACATTCGACTCTATTTTGTAATCACCGAAATAAAAGAACGTAACTGCCACCTACACAGAACTGCCAACAGTGTAGGATGCAGAAATTTAAATAGGAAGTGTTCCTTTCCATTTGAGCTACTCTATTGCGCTATCTGTTTGTTGAAACCAACGTGCAGTGCAAAATAAATGCTGTAACAGTCTGTCTCTCAGAAGTCTAGATCCGGCCATATGCATTATCTCACAGCACTGTCGAATGCTGAAGTTCTGGAGGAACTATTCTTCACTTCCAGAGGTGCTGTAGCTACGTCACAGCTAGTAGCGTAACGGTAAGCGTTGCGCACTGTTGATAAGACGTCGTGTCTTCTATTACATTCGCTACTACATTTTTTTTTAAACGAAATTCTGCTGTCTGTTGAAGTTATCAATTTAATGGAAGTTTGAACATAATTCTCTTCACTTATCAACCCAAAATAGTCGCATGTGGAAAAAGGCTAACTTCTGCGTCATTTTGTTCTTTTTAGGTTTAATAGACGGCCAGGCAGCAGATGCGTCTCGAAGCTTTTGTATTATGTATGGGGAGAGCGCATCGTGCCAAAAATTGTCAGAAAAGTATTTTCTCCATTAGCTGTCGTCTGGTAGTGGCATTTGCTTGTCAGCAGCGGAAAGAGGCGTTACCTGTTGTGCAGCATTGTAAGTTTTTCATCATTGCACTTTGAGCGGAAAGTATTTTCTTGCGATTTGCTAATCAATTTATTTCCCTCATACTTATCACCCTGGCATGGGAGTCTTAAGTGAATAACATTATTGAATTTCGTATCGTTGACGGTCGATTCGAATTTCTTCAGAGACGCTTGTATTGTATAGCAGCTTGGCAGTCAGAAAGCCGAGATCTACGACCATTAAAACAACTTAATGAGTCGAGCTGCCAAGAGGATTTGATGTGTAAAGGTTTTCTTTTGATTTTGTTACAGAATTTTTCTGGGAATTCGCAGCACCATGAAATTGTACACAAAAAAAGATCGCACGTGCTGCCCCTACTACGGTTAGAACTGACGATTTTCTTAACCATTGGAACACTTGACACGGGCGGTAACACAGGGCTACGGACACACTGCTGGTAACACGCCATTCTCGTCATGTTATTGGTCGCTCAGCCTCATAACGCACCGTGAAAGATATTAAAAGTTGTCACTTATGTGAAGAATAGCATTTCTTTAGCCAAAAAATTGAAATTTCTGTCTCAGTGTCTTAGTTTGCGTTAGGATTATGAACCACGAGTCATTCAAATATAAAGGGAATGTTGTTGTTGTGGTCTTTAGTCCTGAGACTGGTTTGATGCAGCTCTCTATGCTACTCTATCCTGTGCAAGCCTCTTCATCTCCCAGTACCCACTGCAACCTACATCCTTTTGAATCTGCGTAGTGTCGTCATCTCTTGGTCTCCCTTTACGATTTTTACCCTCCACGCTGCCCTCCAATACTAAATTGGTGATACCTTGATGCCTCAGAACATCTCCTTTCAACCGATCCCTTCTTCTGGTCAAGTTGTGCCACAAACTTCTCTTCTCCCCAATCCTATTCAATACTTCCTCATTAGTTATGTGATCTACCCATCTAATCTTCAGCATTCTTCTGTAGCACCACATTTCGAAAGCTTCTATTCTCTTCTTGTCCAAACTATGTATCGTCAATGTTTCACTTCCATACATGGCTACACTCCATACAAATACTTTCAGAAACGACTTCCTGATACATAAATCTATATTCGATGTTAACAAATTCTCTTCTTCAGAAACGCTTTCCTTGCCATTGCTCTACATTTTATATTCTCTCTACTTCGACCATCATCAGTTATTTTGCTCCGCAAATAGCAAAACTCCTTTACTACTTTAAGTGTCTCATTTCCTAATCTAATTCCCTCAGCATCACCCGACTTAATTCGACTACATTCCATTATCCTCGTTTTGCTTTTGTTGATGTTCATCTTATATCCTCCTTTCAAGACACTAACCATTCCGTTCAACTGCTCTTCCAAGTCCTTTGCTGTCTCTGACAGAATTACAATGTCATCGGCGAACCTCAAAGTTTTTATTTCTTCTCCATGGATTTGAGTACCTACTCCGAACTTTTATTTTGTTTCCTTCACTGCTTGCTCAATATACAGATTGAATAACATCGGGGAGAGGCTACAAACCTGTCTCACTCCCTTCCCAACCACTGCTTCCCTTTCAGGCCCCTCGACTCTTATAAATGCCATCTGGTATTCCAGTCAACATTGTCAAAAGCTTTCTCTAAGTCTACAAATGCTAGAAACGTAGGTTTGCCCTTCCTTAATCTAGCTTCTAAGATAAGTCGTAGGGTCAGTATTGCCTCACGTGTTCCAACATTTCTACGGAATCCAAACTGATCTTCCCCGAGGTCGGCTTCTACTAGTTTTTCCATTCGTCTGTAAAGAATTCGAGTTAGTATTTTGCAGCTGTGACTTATTAAGCTGACAGTTCGGTAATTTTCACATGTGTCAACACCTGCTTTCTTTGGGATTGGAATTATTATATTCTTCTTGAAGTCTAAGGGTATTTCACCTGTCTCATACATCTTGCTCACCAGATGGTAGAGTTTTGTCAGGACTGGCTCTCCCAAGGCCGTCAGTAGTTCCAATGGGATGTTGTCTACTCTGGGGGCCTTGTTTCGACTCAGGTCTTTCAGTGCTGTGCCAAACTCTTCACGCAGTATCGTATCTCCCATTTCATCTTCATCTACATCCTCTTCCATTTCCATAATATTGTCCTCAAGTACATCGCCCTTGTATAGACCCTCTATATACTCCTTCCACCTTTCTGCTTTCCCTTCTTTGCTTAGAACTGGGTTTCCATCTGAGCTCTTGATGTTCGTACAAGTGGTTCTCTTATCTCCAAAGGTCTCTTTAATTTTCCTGTAGGCAGTATCTATCTTACCCCTAGTGAGATAAGCTTCTACATCCTTACATTTGTCCTCTAGCCATCCCTGCTTAGCCATTTTGCACTTCCTGTCGATCTCATTTTTGAGACGTCTGTATTCCTTTTTGCCTGCTTCATTTACTGCATTTTTATATTTTCTACTTTCATCAATTAAATTCAATATTTCTTCTGTTACCCAAGGATTTCTACTAGCCCTCGTCTTTTTACCTACTTGATCCTCTGCTGCCTTCATTACTTCATCCCTCAAAGCTACCCATTCTTCTTCTACTGTATTTCTTTCCCTGTTTCTGTCAATTGTTCCCTTATGCTCTCCCTGAAAGTCTGTACAACCTATGGTTCTTTCAGTTTATCCAGGTCCCATCTCCTTAAATTCCCACCTTTTTGCAGTTTCTTCAGTTTTAATCTACAAGTCATAACCAATAGATTGTGGTCAGAGTCCACATCTGCCCCTGGAAATGTCTTACAATTTAAAACCTGGTTCCTAAATCTCTGTCTTACCATTATATAATCTATCTGAAACCTGTCAGTATCTCCAGGCTTCTTCAATGTATACAGCTTTCTTTTATGATTCTTGAACCAAGTGTTACCTATGATTAAGTTGTGCTCTGTGCAAAATTCTACCAGGCGGCTTCCTCTTTCATTTCTTCGCCCCACTCCATATTCACCTACTACGTTTCCTTCTCTCCCTTTTCCTACTACCGAATTCCAGTCACCCATGACTATTAAATTTTTATCTCCCTTCACTATCTGAATAATTTCTTTTATTTGATCATACATTTCTTCAATTTCTTCGTCATCTGCAGAGCTAGTTGGCATATAAACTTGTACTACTGTAGTAGGTGTGGGCTTCGTATCTATCTTGGCCACAATAATGCGTTCACTATGCTGTTTGTAGTAGCTTACCCGCATTCCTATTTTTCTATTCATTATTAAACCTACTCCTGCATTACCCCTATTTGATTTTGTGTTTATAACCCTATAGTCACCTGACCAAAAGTCTTGTTCATCCTGCCACCGAACTTCACTAATTCCCACTATATCTAACTTTATCTTATCCATTTCACTTTTTAAATTTTCTAACCTACCTACCCGATTCAGGGATCTGACATTCCAAGCTCCGATCCGTAGAATGCCAGTTTTCTTTCTCCTGATAAAGGGAATATCAAGTGAATTTAGCGAGTCAGTTCAGTATCATACGTGGAAGTGATTGCACTGTCACAGTGTAGCCAAATGTTTGTGACGATTTTGCTAATTCTCAGCTGTGTTATGAACATCTCTGTAGCGTTATAGGAGAATCCTGTGCTCGTGTCATAGGAGGATACGGAGAGGAGGCGCGGGGTTTGGTTAATATGCAGCGTTTTCTCCTACCAGCTGTGTCAAATATTCAGGTGTGTAATTTTCCATCACGATTACAATTTCCCAAACATATATACAAATAAAACACTTACCTTGTTACTTTGTTACAAACGATTATTTCAGAATAATAAAAAGTCTTAGGAAATCAACTTTGCCAACCTGTCACGAAAAGTAAGATAACAAACACTTTGCACCTCGAAATCGATTGCATCTATGTGCAGTCTTGTGATCATACAAGTAGAATTTCATGAATTGCTCGAGAATGAAGAAAAATGTTGGTGCGAATGGAAGCTGTAAGAAACACAGTTACCTAATTATTCTGTACCACGTAATAATCAATTCATTTGTTAATTCAGAAGAGAAGAAACTAAAAATTATGCCCAGAAGCAGAAACTAAAGTGCAGGTGCGGGCACTGTGCAGATCTGCATTTTTTCATCATCAGATCTATACAAATAATGTATACTAACCAGCGTATTCATTGCTTTCGTAATGTTTCCCTCTTGTTTAGTCTTCTTATGATGAACTGGATCCACACCCATGAGTCTGTTTCTTTGTATCCTTGTATCTACTATCTTTATGTGTTATTGTTCGATGTTCAAAAATCAAAACATTATGCCTGCTCCCACGACGTATTAAAATGAGGTCGCAAAAAGGCTAACGAATTATAATCAAAATACAGTGAGACGCCAATTTGTCTGTCGTCATGGAGTTAAGTGGACAGAAATAGTTGGGTGTTATTGTTGTCTTTCCTTATTGAGATTTTCATATTACCCTGACACAAGACGCCGAGATAAATGTGTATATTCTCCGTGACGAAACATCCCACATTCCATTCATCCTGATCCATTCGTTACGTGCATCGGCGGCAATGAGTGATAGGAAAGCTGTTGTGGGGTGACGAATAATAATGGCAGTAATTACAAATCAATAATCAAGGATGTTTACTGCATTACAGACGATTAACAAAAAAACCAAGAAAGGCCGAGTGTTTAATTGGCGCACTGAGTAGTTGTTCTTACCACTTTGTTGCTGAATTCTGTTCTAGTTGTTTGCAGAGAGAAAACAAAGAACCCTGTAGCCATACATATCGCTATTACAACAAGATATTACCTAGCAACTATCCTTGCTTTATATCACGAGACGAACATGGCGTCACTGAGCTGATATTTGAAATACATTCCTGTTTTCTCTCTCTTTTTATTTTTATTTTAATTTTTTGAGGAAAGCATCGAGAAGCGCGATAATAGGCATGTAGGCATATAACCTGTTTACAGTTATTTTCATCGGGATACATAATGCAAAAATACAACTTTTAAGTGTGTTATTGCGTAATTCCAGTTATTGACCGTCTATTCGTGAGCTTTCTCGCATTCAGTGGGCTGAAACCTATCACAGAAGCAAGCAAAACACAAATATTTCGTGCACCATGCGCAACACATGAACGAAATCTCGCTGCACTGATGCGTTGTCCGATTTATTGCACGGAAAACATATCTGATTCATGTTGCTAAATACAGCTCTATCAGATATCAATTTGAAAGCGTACCAAGTGTATAAAAGTATATCGTGAAATACACAGAAAGGCCCATAGAGGCCTTCGACTGAAACATAGCCATGACCAAAATTGTAATTGGGCTCGACAGCATCGTCGTCTACCACCTTGACAACTAACGGTCAGAGTGCTCGGCCGGTTACTTACGTTTACTGGTATCAAAGCTACAGCACGAAAACACAAAAATGTTAATAACTCGAAGATCATTAGTTTTGGAACCCATAGAAAGTAAAGCAGTCATTAGTCGCAAGAGTGGTTTGAACACCACAGTGCTTTAATAGGTACGGACTTTTTGGAGGTGGCATGCTATTACTTTCATCCGACCTTTGAGTTGACTTGCCCAGCCAGTTAATAGGGGAACCTACAGTTTTACATGGCTTGCGGACCACAGTGCAACTCGACATTCTTCACGTCAACAAACACTACCCCAGGGGAAATATGTGTAAAACGGCCCAAAAAAAATTGTGGGACTGGTGAGGGATCTAACCTGAGACCTTCGTATCCATAGTCTTGCTCTTTATCACCTTGCCACGATGCAGCCAGCACTGTGGTTTCTCCTTGCCATTAAAATTAAGGATCTCTCGTTTGTGCCTGCGTTGGCACTTGCGTGTCCCTTAGGAGACCTTACCTTTGGGATTACCCTCGTATACGTGTGTGTAAACGCCTTCCAATGCCCACTCAAGGAAGACAAGGATACCTAGTGTAGCTTCAATATTACAAGTACGCCTCTGTTTGTGGATGAACGCAGACTTAGGTTGATAATCATTATGAATATTTATCAGTACTGTACCCACTGGTGTGAAACTCGTTTTATACCAATGATTCTCACAGCAACAGGAACACTACTTTAATACCTCTTACACAAAATACTTACGCAGTGCTATCAGATGAAAAGATCAACCTGACACAAACTGTGGTAAGATTGTTTTACAACCTTCGTACCTGGATAAAGAGCTTTTCCTATTTCAGATATCTGTGAACGTTGCTGCATAAGACGATTTATGAAGAAACTAAATTCCTTCAGCTACGCCAATGTTTAAAGAAATCGTGTTAACAGTACTAAATCGTGGTTTGTAAATCGTTTACCAGCCGTACTCTGCCTCATTTCGCTGGTTCGAAGCCAAATTTCACAGAAGGAACAGGGAGACGAAATGTCTCCCACTCGAAGGTCATGTTCTTTTACTTAAATGATTACAAAATCGGGTAAAACGAAGAATGAGGTTGTCAGTATAAGCACATTACTGTTGTCAATATGATGTTGCACCGTCCAGGGCCTGTAATTATAAAGGGCCCGTTTAGGTCAGGCATATTGTACACAGAAGTGGAAGAGAGAGAGCACCACTAAATTCTACAATCCGTATGCATTGCATACACACAGAAATTACTGTTACAGTGTACTTATGGAGCCCAATGAGTGAATTGCATATTTTCCGGTGAGAAAGAGCACTGGCAAACAGTCTTCGCTACGAAACTTCCTGGCAGATTAAAACTGTGTGCCCGACCGAGACTCGAAATCGGGACCTTTGCCTTTCGCGGGCAAGTGCTCTACCATCTGAGCTACCGAAGCACGACTCACTCCCGGTACTCACAGCTTTACTTCTGCCAGTATCCGTCTCCTACCTTCCAAACTTTACAGAAGCTCTCCTGCGAACCTTGCAGAACTAGCACTCCTGAAAGAAAGGATATTGCGGAGACATGGCTTAGCCACAGCCTGGGGGATGTTTCCAGAATGAGATTTTCACTCTTCAGCGGAGTGTGCGCTGATATGAAACTTCCTGGCAGATTAAAACTGTGTGCCCGACCGAGACTCGAACACTCGGGACCTTTGTCTTTCGCGGCAAGTGCTCTACCATTTTTTTTTTTTTTTTTTTGTTTCAATCTCATTTTGCTCGCGTTTGTCTGTTGCATCTGCTCGGGGCGGACGTCGTAAGACATCCGTATAAGTTCGTTGTTGATCGATTAGCTCAGTTTTTTTATTACAGAGGGCTGCTAACCCTCTGACCGAACACGCTGAGCTACCGTGCCGGCTAACCATCTGAGCCACCGAAGCACGACTCACGCCCGGTACTCACAGCCTTACTTCTGCCAGTATCCGTCTCCTACCTTCCAAACTTTACAGAAGCTCTCCTGCGAAACTTGCAGAACTAGCACTCCTGAAAGAAAGGATATTGCGGAGACATGGCTTAGCCACAGCCTGGGGGATGTTTCCAGAATGAGATTTTCACTCTGCAGCGGAGTGTGCGCTGATATGAAACTTCCTGGCAGATTAAAACTGTGTGCCCGACCGAGACTCGAACACTCGGGACCTTTGTCTTTCGCGGCAAGTGCTCTACCATTTTTTTTTTTTTTTTTTTTTTGTTTCAATCTCATTTTGCTCGCGTTTGTCTGTTGCATCTGCTCGGGGCGGACGTCGTAAGACATCCGTATAAGTTCGTTGTTGATCGATTAGCTCAGTTTTTTTATTACAGAGGGCTGCTAACCCTCTGACCGAACACGCTGAGCTACCGTGCCGGCTAACCATCTGAGCCACCGAAGCACGACTCACGCCCGGTACTCACAGCCTTACTTCTGCCAGTATCCGTCTCCTACCTTCCAAACTTTACAGAAGCTCTCCTGCGAAACTTGCAGAACTAGCACTCCTGAAAGAAAGGATATTGCGGAGACATGGCTTAGCCACAGCCTGGGGGATGTTTCCAGAATGAGATTTTCACTCTGCAGCGGAGTGTGCGCTGATATGAAACTTCCTGGCAGATTAAAACTGTGTGCCCGACCGAGACTCGAACACTCGGGACCTTTGTCTTTCGCGGCAAGTGCTCTACCATTTTTTTTTTTTTTTTGTTTCAATCTCATTTTGCTCGCGTTTGTCTGTTGCATCTGCTCGGGGCGGACGTCGTAAGACATCCGTATAAGTTCGTTGTTGATCGATTAGCTCAGTTTTTTTATTACAGAGGGCTGCTAACCCTCTGACCGAACACGCTGAGCTACCGTGCCGGCTAACCATCTGAGCCACCGAAGCACGACTCACGCCCGGTACTCACAGCCTTACTTCTGCCAGTATCCGTCTCCTACCTTCCAAACTTTACAGAAGCTCTCCTGCGAAACTTGCAGAACTAGCACTCCTGAAAGAAAGGATATTGCGGAGACATGGCTTAGCCACAGCCTGGGGGATGTTTCCAGAATGAGATTTTCACTCTGCAGCGGAGTGTGCGCTGATATGAAACTTCCTGGCAGATTAAAACTGTGTGCCCGACCGAGACTCGAACTTGGGACCTTTGCCTTTCGCGGGCAAGTGCTCTACCATCTGAGCTACCGAAGCACGACTCACGTGCGGTACTCACAGCCGTACTTCTTTCAATATCCGTCTCCTACCTTCCAAACTTTACAGAAGCTCTCTTCGCTACATTAGGTTACTTAAACTGGCTTCACTTTGAGCTAGAATTTATGGCCAGATACTAAGTGTAAGGGCAGTGAGTCGGATGCGGGTTTTGCAACTGTGAAATACTTTTCTTATATTATGGAAGCGAATATTAAATTTGCACTAATATTGCGAAAATTTTGGACTTGGATAGCTTAGAATGAAAATCTTTCTGTTTATTGCAAAGGAAAACAATTGATTTTGTAAAACATTCTGTGTCATACACAACTTGAAACAGGTCACGTCGACCAAATCATATGGAAGAACCGGAAGCGACGTATATTGGAAGGCAGTAAGATCCCTTGGCTTTTGGTTTGGCAGTATTCGACAGCCATTTCTAGGCGCAAGTAAATGAAGAAAGGCAGCGCGTTTTCGTTATCAAGTAACGTCCTCATCAATTACTTTAGTAATGTGATCTACGAGTAATTGCTGATGTTTGATATTAACATGAAAAGGATTCCGTAGACAGGGAAAGAACGTGTTCTTGGGAAACTACTTCTGTAATGACAAAAGGACTTAAATGATCCTCATGCACATGTGTTCCAGCAGCGGTATGAAGAAAATTATAGTAATAATGACGGTGATAATCGAATTATCCGGTAACTTCACACTTCACAGTGGATTTACTGGAACTAAGAAATTTCCTGAATTAGTGAAAATTTCAAAATGTCATCAAATCGAGGCTTTGACGCCTAGAAGAGTCTTTACATCCTGCTGACATGAGAATAGCATAATCTCCACGTCAGAAGCTTGCTTCTGCTTAACCATTTTTCCACCGTGACTAGTTTAGTAAGCTAAGCACATCATCCATTACAGCACACTCCTGGGGCTGGGAAATGTGGTCGCAATGGTCTGGTGGAACGAACTATCACAAGTGCAATGCGTGGGTTCAGGCATTTACTTTTAAGAGGCACAAACAGATTTACTTTACCTCTGGTAACCTCAAGAGAAAGCTGTTAAAATCCAGAATCCGCATTAAACATCACGTTCCAAACTGGGCAGGGTCGGTTTACGTTGGAAAATGACATAGTTGGAGGTCAGGGTAAACAGAAATACTGTCACCAGTAAACTAACTTACATCAGAAAATTTTGTTTTATTTGATGAACTGATAGCCGTCTAAAGGAACAGGGCTCTTATTTTACTTGTACTTGACTGAACTAGAGACGTTGAAAAATTTGGTGCTGGACTGTGATTCGAATTCGTATCCCCTCTTTCGAGGATCTGAATCTCTTGGAATAGTATAATTCAATCATTTCATTCCTTTTCCCAAGACTGCAGTCTTCTCTAGGTCTCCTCCAAAGGTAAATATGTGGGTCCGAATCCTGATCCAGTACAAAAATATTCATAATTTCATTTCAAGCCCTATTACATGCACACCGGCCTGCTAATGAAAATTAACGTGCATTTTTAATGTCTGTTCATATTGAAAACAATTTATGGACAAACACGCACACATCTTACTGCTGATGAGTAAGCAATTGATACTTAAGCAATATTCGTGGACAATAAAGGAGAACGATAGGAGTGCGGTTGGATTATCGCTCAGGCACAAAAATTTGTGTCCTTATTTTAGATTAAACACCTAACAGCCGGCAAGAAAAACCGATACGTAACATTTGATTTTACTTAGTTAACAATCCGATTACGTCTTGGGTTCGTATCTCCGTCGCAGAACTTCACATCATACGCTTCATCTTTTAACTCATACACAGTTCGTTACTTCTGAATTGAGGCATATCAGACATCTTTCATGGTTAGTTAACAGGGATGAAAGGGTGTTGATAGGAGTCCCGGTTTATTACAAAAACTGTCGTCTTTTATTTTCAAGTTTAGATTTGGTAACTGATGTAGGCGAAAATTTCGGTACTTCATGACTCTTCATGGATAGTCAGCAATATGATATGATCAGATTAGATTACATTAATACTTGTTCCACACATCATGAATACGAAATTTCGTAATGATGTGAAACGAGTCATTTTAATGAAAGATTTCTTTACATACCAGTATTCAATTTCTTTACAACAATTTTTTACTCTCTCTCTCTCTCTCTCTCTCTCTCACACACACACACACACACACACACACACACATTCTCTTTTTATTTTTATTTGTTTGTTGTGCTCCACTATCGGCGAGGCACGAAAACGTCCGTGATTGAGTTTCTTAGTTTTTAGTACAGTTACGAAAGAAATATAAAAACAACTATGAGAGTTACTGATCTATGATGCATAGTAGCAGTCAGTTCTGAGTATTATTAGCGACTAAGCTCCAGTCCCTAAACCTAATTACATAAATGCGAATCAGACGCATTACGTATCCCAGGCCGTAGCAGACGCGTCTTTGAGGCGCCAGCTATGGCCACTTCCCAGCCCGCTGTAGGATCATATAGGTTCGTCTTCTTCCTTATGGTAATGTTAATGTGATTTGGCAACAACGCAAGGTATGTTTGGCAATTCTGTGATCGACGAGTTACTTCCTGGTTTGCACGGAATTAAGCCTCAAAGTTCACTTGATTTCTCGTGTCATTTCCATTGAATAACCTGAGTTGTTATCGCTTGAGATGTGACAGAAGATTGTAAATTTACGGTTTTCAGCCCAGCAAAGTCATTGAATGTGGCAATCGCAACTAATCTCGTCCTGTAAATAGCGGTTTACGAGTTCTAGCAACTATTGGCCTCGTAAGAGGAAATCGTAAACCATATCTATCCGCTAGCTCTGTGTTGACATGCTGACTTGTGGAAACGTAACTGTTACGGTTCGCGGTTCCAGCCTCGCTGAATGTAACTTTTTTTATCCCTTCTGTGTAAGAGCTGCAAGCACTCAGATCAAACATCGATAAGCAAATTGTAAGAAAATACTTTTAGCTCATAGTGCAATGGTGAAAAACTTACAATGCTGCACAACAGGTAACGCCTCTTTCCGCTGCTGACAAGCAAATGCCACTACCAGACGACAACTAATGTAGAAAATACTTATCTGACTATTTTGGCACGATGCGCTCTCCCCATACATCATACAAAAGCTTCGAGCGCATCTGCTGCCTGGCTGTCTATTAAACCAGAAAAGAACAAAATGACGCAGAAGTTAGCCTTTTTTCCACATGCGACTATTTTGGGTTGAGAAGTGAAGAGAATTATGTTCAAAGTTCCATTAAATTGATAACTTCAGCAGACAGCAGAATTGCGTTAAAAAATGTAGTAGCGAATATAATAGAACATGCGACATGTTACCAACAGTGCGCGAGGCTTACCGTTACGCTACTAGCTGTAACGTAGCTACAGCAGCTCTCGAAGTGAACAACAAGTACTCCAGAAATTCGGCATTCTACAATGCTGTGAGATAATGCAGATGGCCGGATCTAGACTTTTGAGAGACAGACAGTTACAGCATTTATTTTGCACTGCACGTTGGTTTCAACAAACAGATAGCGCAATAGAGTAGCTCAAATGGAAAGGAACACTTCCTATTTAAATTTCTGCATCCTACACTGTTGGCAGTTCTGTGTAGGTGGCAGTTACGTTCTTTTATTTCGGTGATTACAAAATAGAGTCGAATGTATGCACTGGGTAGCCAAGGCAACTACTTCATGGCGATTCGGTCAACCAAGTGAATGAATGTATTGAACATCCTGCAAACCACTACAGGGAGCCTGTGTGTCAGAATTCTCATCTTGTGTGCCACAACGGTGTTATGATAGAGAAGTGAGTCGTAGAGACGAGGGTTTGGGGGTCTGTTGGACTAATAATAGTTTCATATGATAATGGTCTGGATTCGATTCCAACTTCTGCCGATGTTTTTTGATAGGGAGAAGCAGATTCTATTCTCTTCTGGCTACGTCAAGTGAAGAAGTTTAGAATCCTGGCACGGCACTAAACTTTTCACTATGTATTATCAAGCTCTAGCATGAGAACACCTATCTGCTGGTGGATAATAATTTTTATTTTTAATGCATTTTCATTCGTTTCCAACACTAACGATATCCGACGTTTTTGACTCCCAGTGAGACACAGAACTATTTGCGAGATCACTGTACGTTCAAGGATGTTATTCGTTAGCTGACGTCTCTTTGTGTGTAGTCAACAACGATAAGTGTGGGGTTCGATTCCTAGTTAGCACTGAACCCTTTGTCATATTATTTCTAGTTCAAACATACTCAAAAGTCGCTGCTGGTGTAACAGACCCATACTTAACGTTCCTTTTCTCTAGAATATAACAGCGATATGTGCCGGGTTGGAGTCCTGGAAAGGAAAAATTAATGTTTCGTCTCGTCATTTCAGTTAATATATCTAGCTACTGCCGAGAAAATCCTATATGTCAAAGGTGATTGTGCTTCGATAACAATCCGATTAGGTTCTGAGTTCGAATCCCTGTCCAACACAAAGCTTTACCTCACTGCATTTGAAGTAGGTTACTTGTGAAGAAGTAATATTTAAAATCTCTCGTAGTTCGTTAACAGGGACAAAAATAGATGCTACGTAGGAATTCGTGTCCATTAAAAATGTCTACGTTATGTAATTTAAAGTTGATATCCGCTAACTGATACTGTCCGAAAATGAGGTATATCACTCTCTTTATGCTTAGTCAGGAATGACTGTTAATTTCCGTCAGTCACGAAATCTTAGCCTGCATGACCTAGGTTTGAATCCATATGCAGAACGAGGCGGTTCGTCGTGTCATTTGAAGTTCATACATATTCTCAACTAGCTGCTCGTGAATAACGTAAATTTTTAATGACATTTTCTGTTAAATAAGAAGTATGGCATGTTACTTTGAAGAGGAAATCATGAATACGACTAACTCACTACGTGCGTTACCTATCTGACGTAATAATGAGAGTTCTAACATTTCAGGTATGTCAGTTACTGCAATACATGCGAGCTTACAAGCCTTAAGGACAGTCTTATCTGTGATGAGGTGTTCCCTGATATTTTTAGTATCGTGGTATTACTTTACATCCCTAGTTTTTGCGATACAGAACAGTGTTTTCTAGTAGTGACTTGTTGGAACCATTTTCAATAGTAAAACGACTGTATCAAGGGGCGATTAGAGAACCAGCTAGACAGCTGCGTTGTGTGGGTTGCATGGGAATCAAGCGAAATGCAATCCAGGTCGTTCGGATACTTTTGAGCATGACAGTAGTTCGTTAACAGTCCGATTAAGTGCTGGGTTCGCATACCTGTCACAAGCTTTATATGATGGTATTTCAATTTTAAACATGAGCATACCTTGTTCCTTGTGAATGACACCATATTAAACGTTGTTGGGTGTAGTTCCCAGGACGGTGACTGTTATGACAGGATTCCCGGTTCAGTCGAAACATTTTCGTCATTTATTTTCAGGCTCTGAATTGATAACTGATACTGGTGCGAACGTCTATACTTCACATCTCTTTATGCCTAGTGATCCCGACTCAATAAGGCACAAACAAAGCTTAGCTTAGTTAGCAATGGCTATAGGTGATGGGTTTGAATCCAGGTCCAGAACGACGACGTTTGTCATGTCATTTAAAGTTCAAATTTGTGTACACATAGCTGTTTATGTGTGGCGAGAACAATGATATTACTGGTGATTTTCTGTTACTGTTGAAATTTCCTTAGAGTGCTTGTTGCCATTAATCGCTTTTTTCTACTGGTTCGTCCAATATCCAGTTTCCAGAGCCACTCGCCGTTGAGCGACCTTCAGTACGTGGATGGAAAACCTTTTAGAGAGCGAAAAACTTTTTTCCAATTGCCGTACAGCTTTGTAACTCCATATATTGTCTCAAGTATTTGATATTGACTAAAGTTTACTGTACGATGTATGTAAGATAATCCATTTTCTCAGAACTTTTGGAATGTCACTTGTTGTAATTAAGGTTAGTTTATGAGTGTTATGGGGTGTTCATCGCTAAGAACGTGTTTTCTAATATGTTTTGTAAGACGATATTAGTTGACGCTTAGACTAAGTGCCATGAAGACCTTTGGTATCTTAGTAGTCTCTTGCGGTACTCATTGTATGTAGGCAAACGACTGTAGCCCACGGGGTTTTGGTGTTTAGAGGACCTGCAACACAGCTACGTTATGTTGCTTGTATTCGGCAGTGACCCACTTTTTTTTGCTGTCAAGTGTATATTCTGTGCACATCGGCTACAACTATTGCCAAAAAGAAAACAGTGTGTGCGCCATACCGTCAATGTTGTATTTTGAGTAGTAAACGGTACTCTGACTAGTTCTCTTCATTATTGTGAAAATGGCGAAACCTGGGAGCAGCAGCTCATTCTGGAGCTTATTGTTCTGACCGCAAGTTTGACACCTGTAATACACTGAGCTTCATTCGTTCTGCCATCTACGCCTGAAACTAAACAACTTCGTTTAGAGACATTTTTCATGGATGCACAGATGTGGTCATATAATCTGTAGGATACACAAAAATATGCCGCTGATCCCGGCGGAGTTCGAGTCCTCTCTCAGGAATGGGTGTGTGTGTTTGTCCTTAGGATAATTTAGGTTAAGTAGTGTGTAAGTTTAGGGTCTGATGACCTTAGTTGTTAAGTGCCATAAGATTTCACAGACATTTTAACATTTTGAACACAACAATATACAAATATTATTGCCGCCATTTCTAGCGGCAAACTAAGCGCTCGCGACAAGTGTGGGAACCAATCGTCGGCATGTGAGGTATCTGGGGGATAGAACAACACACTGGAGTTCATCAGCAACCAAATTCGTCGCTATTGTACACTACTGTCCATTAAAATTGCAACACCAAGAAGAAATACATATGATAAACGGGTATTCATTGGACAAATATATTATACTAGAACTGACATGTGATTACATTTTCATGCAATTTGGGTGCATAGATCCTGAGAAATCAGTGCGCAGAACAACCACCTCTGGCTTTAACAACGGCCTTGATACGCCTGGGCACTGAGTCAAACAGAGATTGGATGGCGTGTACAGGTACAGCTGCCCATGCACCCTCAACACGATACCGCAGTTCATCGGGAGAAGTGACTGGCGTATTGTGACGAGCCAGATGCTCGGCCACCATTGACGAGACGTTTTCAGTTGGTGAGACATCTGGAGGATGTGCTTGGCCAGGGCAGCAGTCGTATATTTTCAGTATCCAGAAAGGCCCGTACAGGACCTGCAACATGCGGTCGTGCATCATCATACTGAAATGTAGGGTTTCTCAGGGATCGAATGAAGGGTAGAGCCACCAGTCATAACACGTCTTAAATGTAACGTTCACTGTTCAACGTGCCGTCAATGCGAACAAGAGGTGACCGAGCTGTGTAAGCAATGGCACCCCATACCATCACGCCAGGTGATACGCCAGTATGGCGATGACGAATACACGCTCCCAATGTGCGTTCACCGCGATGTCACCAAACACGGATGCGACCATTATGATGCTGTAAACAGAACCTGGATTCATCAGTAAAAACGACGTTTTGCCATTCGTGCACCCAGGTTCGTCGTTGAGTACACCATTGCAGGCGCTTGTCTGTGATGAAGCGTCAAGGGCAACCGTTGCCATGGTCTCCGAGCTGATAGTCCATGCTGCTGCAAACGTCGTCGAACTGTTCGTGAAGATGGTTGTTGTCTTGCAAACGTCCCCATCTGTTGACTCAGGGATCTAGACGTGGCTGCACGATCCGTTACAGCCATGCGGATAAGATGCCCGACATCTCGACTGCTAGTGATTCGAGGCCGTTGGGATCCAGCACGGCGTTCCGTATTACCCTCCTGAACCCACCGATTCCATATTCTGCTAACAGTCATTGGATCTCGACCAACGCGAGCAGCAATGTCGCGATACGATAAACTGCAATCGCGATAGGCTACTATCCGACCTTTATCAAAGTCGAAAACGTGATGGTACTCATTTCTTCTTCTTACCCGAGGCATCACAACAACATTTCACCAGGAATTGCCTGTCAACTGCTGTTTGTGTATGAGAAATCGGTTGGAAACTTTCGTCATGTCAGCACGTTGTAGGTATCGCCACCGGCGCCAATCTTGTGTGAACGCCCTGGAAAGCTAATCATTTGCGTATCACAGTATCTACTTCCTGTCGGTTAAACTTCGCGTCTGTAGCACGTCATCTTCGTGGTGTAGCAGTTTTAATGGCCAGTAGTGTAGTGTGTTTGTAGCAAGTGTAGATTTATTTCTGAAGGAGGTCGATCGGATACTACAACAGACCTACATCTACGTGATAACTCTGCTATTCACAATTACGTGCTTGGCAGAGGGTTCAATGAACCACCTTCAAGCTTTCTCTCTACCGTAACACTCTCGAACGGCGCGCGGGTAAAATGAGCACTTACATTTTTCTTTGCGAGTCCTGGTTCATCTTATTTTATCTTGATGATTATTTCTACCTATGTAGGTGGGTGCCAACAGAATGTTTTTGCAATTGGGGGAGAAAACTGCTGATTGAAATTTCATCCGTCAATCCCACCTGACGCGAATCCCACACAACACAGCAATATTCCAGAATATGGCGGAAAAGTGTAGTTTAAGCAGTCTCTTTAGTAGATCTGTTGCACCTTCGAAGTGTTCTGCCAATGAATCGCAGTCTTTGGTTTGCTCTACTCAGGGCAATATCTACACTCCTGAAAATGGAAAAAAGAACACATTTACACCGGTGTGTCAGACCCACCATACTTGCTCCGGACACTGCGAGAGGGCTGTACAAGCAATGATCACACGCACGGCACAGCGGACACACCAGGAACTGCGGTGTTGGCCGTCGAGTGGCGCTAGCTGCGCAGCATTTGTGCACCGCCGCCGTCAGTGTCAGCCAGTTTTCCGTGGCATACAGAGCTCCATCGCAGTCTTCAACACTGGTAGCATGCCGCGACAGCGTGGACGTGAACCGTATGTGCAGTTGACGGACTTTGAGCGAGGGCGTATAGTAAGCATGCGGGAGGCCGGGTGGACGTACCGCCGAATTGCTCAACACGCGGGGCGTGAGGTCTCCACAGTACATCGATGTTGTCGCCAGTGGTCGGCGGAAGGTGCAAGTGCCCGTCGACCTGGGACCGGACCGCAGCGACGCACGGATGCACGCCAAGACCGTAGGATCCTACGCAGTGCCGTAGGGGACCGCACCGCCACTTCCCAGCAAATTACGGACACTGTTGCTCCTGGGGTATCGGCGAGGACCATTCGCAACCGTCTCCATGAAGCTGGGCTACGGTCCCGCACACCGTTAGGCCGTCTTCCGCTCACGCCCCAACATCGTGCAGCCCGCCTCCAGTGGTGTCGCGACAGGCGTGAATGGAGGGACGAATGGAGACGTGTCGTCTTCAGCGATGAGAGTCGCTTCTGCCTTGGTGCCAATGATGGTCGTATGCGTGTTTGGCGCCGTGCAGGTGAGCGCCACAATCAGGACTGCATACGACCGAGGCACACAGGGCCAACACCCAGCATCATGGTGTGGGGAGCGATCTCCTACACTGGCCGTACACCTCTGGTGATCGTCGAGGGGACACTGAATAGTGCACGGTACATCCAAACCGTCATCGAACCCATCGTTCTACCATTCCTAGACCGGCAAGGGAACTTGCTGTTCCAACAGGACAATGCACGTCCGCATGTATCCCGTGCCACCCAACGTGCTCTAGAAGATGTAAGTCAACTACCCTGGCCAGCAAGATCTCCGGATCTGTCCCCCATTGAGCATGTTTGGGACTGGATGAAGCGTCGTCTCACGCGGTCTGCACGTCCAGCACGAACGCTGGTCCAACTGAGGCGCCAGGTGGAAATGGCATGGCAAGCCGTTCCACAGGACTACATCCAGCAACTCTACGATCGTCTCCATGGGAGAATAGCAGCCTGCATTGCTGCGAAAGGTGGATATACACTGTACTAGTGCCGACATTGTGCATGCTCTGTTACCTGTGTCTATGTGCCTGTGGTTCTGTCAGTGTGATCATGTGATGTATCTGATCCCAGGAATGTGTCAATAAAGTTTCCCCTTCCTGGGACAATGAATTCACGGTGTTCTTATTTCAATTTCCAGGAGTGTATGTAATCGTTCCAATTTAGGTTATTTGTAATTGTACTCCCTATGTATTTAGTTGAATTTACAGCCTTGAGATTTGTGTGACTTATCGCGTAATCGAAATTTAGCGCATTTATTTTAGTACTAACATGAATAACTTCACACATTGCTTTATTCACGGTCAACTGCCACTTTTCGAACTACACTGATATCGTATCTCACTCATTTTGCAATTCGTTTCGGTCATCTGATGATTTTACGAGACAGTAAATTACAGTATCATCTGCAAACAATCTAAGAGGGCTACTCAGATTGTTCCTGTGTCGTTAATATAAATCAGGAACAACAGAGGGCCTATAACACTTCCTTGAGGAAGGCCGGATATTACTCCTGTTTTACTCGATGACTTTCCGTCTATTACTACGAACTGTGACCTTTCTGAATCACGAACCCATTCGCACAACTCAGGTGAAATTCCACAGGCACGCAGTTTGGTTAGAAGACGCTTGTGAGGAACGGTGTCGAAAGCCTTCTGTAAATCTAGAAATATGGAATCAATTTGACATCCCCTGTCGATAGCACTCATTACTTCATGAGTACAAAGAGCTAGCTGGGTTTCGCAAGAACGATACTTCCTGAATCTGTGCTGGCTCTGTGTCAATAAATCGTTTTTTTCGAGGTAACTTCATAATGTTCGAATACAGTATATGTTCCAAAATCCTATTACAAATCGACGTTAGTGATATGGGCCTGTAATTAAGCGGAGGATTACTCCTACTGCCCTTTTTGTGTACTGGTGTGACTTGAGCAATTTTCCAGCCCTTAGGTACGGATCACACGCAACACATTATATCACTTTAATAAAAAGTGAACAATCTAAAATATTTAACTAGGGAACAATCCATGTTCACTTGAATGTATCTGTTTCCGTCGCTGAACGCTGTAACAGTTAGCACTTGAGACAATAGAGAATGATAGTCCCATTTTAAAGTGCAATTGACTGTAAAGTTCGATACACGGTTCTAACTACCAATCCAGTTAGCTGGTAGCCGAATCTGATGGGCTAAGACGATACTGTCGCCATAGGCGAGGATTACAGAGTGGGGTGAGCGGCGCTGCGCTCTGACGTAAGCCAACTTCCGGCAGCAGTGGCGTATGGAGACTCTTCAGGGTGTGTCTAGGCCAACGTCTCGCAAGCGTTGCTGCATCTGGCGGCGACTGTCTTTGGCTTGCTGTGCATTATGAGGTACCTGCTGTACCCTCTGACCTTACTTTTCGGACGACGCCACACTGGGTGTGATATATTATCGAAGTAAACAGATCGAGACAGAGAACTAGCGAAGTTGAATAACTCTGTCTGGTATTATTTACCAGAAGTAATTTAGGGAAACCACAGAATACCTAAATCAGTGCGAGTATATTGAATTTTTATCACAGCTGGTACGAACGTGAGTCTCTTTCCTCAGCACTGCATCACTTTACACTGTACGTGTAAGATATGTGGTTGCGAAAATAAAACTGGCCCGAAAAGTGATCTCAGCGTTGTTCACCCTGCCCCTGTATGTGAGCTTGCAGAACATGTGGCATTATGAGTCACATAATCCTTAAAAATTTGTTAAACGATCATTGGATGATGGTGACATTGCTGTTTGGTACGGAATGTTCTGGTTCTGAATCGTAACACAATTATTTCATACATGTGTTAATAGTGAGTGGTATGTGTGACATATCTTTCACACATCTGTGAAGAAACTGAAAGAAAAATGAAATACTATGTTTCCTAGCTTGAACACTATACTTTATTGAGAAATATAACCTAAAAGCTAAGCAGAGACAGATAAGTATATATCTGGCATTAAATGCATTACGGTAGTTTACAACAAGCCCACCACAAACCAGTCCGCGAGTTTTGATCAAATCAGAACACAGACGACGTGAATCACTCAATAATGGGGAAGCCACGTCTGAGCCCCATCTAAACAGCTGTCTCCCAGAGTTTCTGCCTGCCACAGTCAGTGGTGGTGAGGAAGTGCTTGTAGCACCAAAGACGTTTCCATTCCTTCTGATGAGTTCTTGGAATCCTCTGACTGACAGTGACACCAGATATAGTGCCGCCTCTCCTTTCCGCCTTTGTCATGTAGCTAAGGAGCAGCTGAGTTCTCCTACCTTGTCGAGTGGTGGCTCCTTAGAACGTGACGAGCCGGCCAGGGCAGCAACGAACCCCTCCTTGCGGACAAAGTTTCAGCAGCAGTGCGGTAGTGGTCCTGCATCCCTGGATGGAGTGATTGTAGCAACTATTGGTGCTGCAGCAGCGGCCACAGTTAGGGGTCTGCGGCGGAAGGAGTCATGAGGTCAGAGCATTGGAGTGGTTGCTGCGTTTGGTCACTGTGGCGTGACAATGACGCCGATTGCAGAGACTGGAGGAATGGTGGACTCGACGGCGTGTTGGCACTATCATCGGTAGTGACAAGTCTGTCGTGGAGGCTACGATGGTGGTGAGCGGTTTCCTTGTTCATGTTTTGCTGAGAGTTCCGTCTGCCAGTGGCGGCTCTCGATGGTTCGCCCAGTGCAGCTCCATGACTACCGAAAGTCATCCTGTCTATCAGTGAATGAGGTGGTTGGTGGTGCTTTTGATTTTGTATCAGTGAGTCATGAGACACACTATGATGAGGCTGATAATAAGCAGTTTACATTCTTGGATATCAGATGATACTGCAAACATGCAGTCTCGTTTCGTAAATAACGCAGTAACCGTAGTCCAAGCCGTTCGCAGCCATATGAATTCTACATCTACATCTACATTCATACTCCGCAAGCTACCCAAAGGTGTGTGGCGGAGGGCACTTTACGTGGCACTGTCATTACCTCCCTTTTCTGTTCCAGTCGCGTATGGTTCGCGGGAAGAAGGACTGTCTGAAGGCCTCCGTGCGTGCTCGATTCTCTCTAATATTACATTCGTGATCTCCTCGGGAGGTATACGTAGGGGGAAGCAATATATTTGATACCTCATCCAGAAATGCACCCACTCGAAACCTGGCGAGCAAGCTACACCGCGATGCAGAGCGCCTCTCTTGCAGAGTCTGCCACTTGAGTTTTCTAGACATCTCCGTGACGCTATCACGGTTACCAAATAACCCTGTGACGAAACGCGCCGCTCTTCTTTGGATCTTCTCTATCTCCTCCGTCAACCCGATCTAGTACGGATCCCACACTGATGAGCAATACTCAAATATAGGTCGAACGAGTGTTTTGTAAGCCACCTCCTTTGTTGATGGACTACATTTTCTAAGGGCTCTCCCAATGAATCTCAACCTGGTACCCGCCTTACCAACAATTCATTTTATATCATCATTCCACTTCAAATCGTTCCGCACGCATACTCCCAGATATTTTACAGAAGTAACTGCTACCAATGTTTGTTCCGCTACCATATAGTCATACAACAAAGGATCCTTCTTTCTATTTATTCGCAATACATTACATTTGTCTATGTTAAGGGTCAGTTGCTACTCCCTGCACCAAGTGCCTATCCGCTGCAGATCTTCCTGCATTTCGCTACAATTTTCTAATGCTGCAACTTCTCTGTATACCACAGCATCATCCGCGAAAGCCGCATGGAACTTCCGACACTATCTACTAGGTCATTTATATATATTGTGAAAAGCAATGGTCCCATAACACTCCCCTGTGGCACGCCAGAGGTTACTTTATCGTCTGTAGACGTCTCTCCATTGATAACAACATACTGTGTTCTGTTTGCTAAAAACTCTTCAATCCAGCCACACAGCTGGTCTGATATTCCTTAGGCTCTTACTTTGTTTATCAGGCGACAGTGCGGTACTGTATCGAACGCCTTCCGGAAGTCAAGGAAAATAGCATCTATCTGGGAGCCTGTATCTAATATTTTCTTGGTCTCATGAACAAATAAAGCGAGTTGGGTCTCACACGATCGCTGTTTCCGGAATCCATGTTGATTCCTACAGAGTAGATTCTGGGTTTCCAAAAACTTGATACTCGAGCAAAAAACATGTTCTAAAATTTTACAACAGATCGACGTCAGAGATATGGGTCTATAGTCTTGGGCATCTGCTCGACGACCCTTCTTGAAGACTGGGACTACCTGTGCTCTTTTCCAAGCATTTGGAACCTTCCGTTCCTCTAGAGACTTGCGGTACACGTCTGTCAGAAGGGGGGCAAGTTCTTTCGCGTACTCTGTGTAGAAACGAATTGGTATCCCGTCAGGTCCAGTGGAGCTTCCTCTGTTGAGTGATTCCAGTTGCTTTTCTATTCCTTGGACACTTATTTCGATGTCAGCCATTTTTCCGTTTGTGCGAGGATTTAGAGAAGGAAATGCAGTGCGGTCTTCCTCTGTGAAACAGCTTTGGAAAAAGGTGTTTAGTATTTCAGCTTTACGCGTGTCATTCTCTGTTTCAATGCCATCATTATCCCGGAGTGTCTGGATATGCTGTTTCGAGCAATTGCTGATTTAACGTAAGACCAGAACTTCCCAGGATTTTCTGTCAAGTCGGTACATAGAATTTTACTTTCGAATTCACTGAACGCTTCACGCATAGCCCTCCTTACGCTAACTTTGACATCGTTTAGGTTCTGTTTGTCTGAGAGGTTTTGGCTGCGTTTAAAATTGAGGTGAAGCTCTCTTTGCTTTCGCAGTAGTTTCCTAACTTTGTTGTTGAACCACGGTGGGTTTTTCACGTCCCTCACAGTTTTACTCGGCACGTACCTGTCTAAAACGCATTTTACAATTGCCTTAAACTTTTCCTTCAACACTCAACATTGTTAGTGTCTTAACAGAAATTTTCGTTTTGATCTGTTAGGTAGTCTGAAATCTGCCTTCTATTACTCTTGCTAAACAGATAAACCTTCCTCCCTTTTTTTTATGTTCCTATTAACTTCCATTTTCAGAGATGCTGCAACGGCCTTATGAACACTGATTCCCTGTTCTGCACTTACAGAGTGGAAAAGTTCGGGTATGTTTGTTATCAGTAGGTCCAAGATGTTATCTCCACGAGTCGGTTCTCTGCTTAATTGCTCGAGGTAATTTTCGGATAGTGCACTCAGTATAATGTCACTCGATGCTCTGGTGGACATTAACGTAGGATGTGTCAACCCTTTGAGTCTACCCTTCGGCCTGAACTCTGCTGGGTCACATTCTGTGAGCTATGTGAATATCTGTGGAGGAATCGTAGCCTGTTCTTTTTCAAGAACCGACACAAGAGAAAGTAGTGATGTTGGACTCTGGAGGCTGGAGTCTTTCGTTCTTCTTTATTGTCCACGAATATTGCTTAAGTATCAATTGCTTACCCACCAGCAGTAAGATGTGTGCGTGTTTGTCCAGAAATTGTTGGCAACATGAACAGACATTAAAAATGCACGTTTAATTTTCACTAGCAGGCCCCAAAGGTCTTCGTTTTGGTTCATGTTGGGCCTCTGGGCATGCCTGTCTATTTCGGGAATGTTATTTTCAGCCTTACAGATGCTGCTTTATGACAAAATATTTTCATGCTGATACAGTCATACTCTCCGAACTGTTTCTCTACAGCATGGAGTACGCATAGCTGTAAAATGTGTTTATATCCTTCTGCAGTTAGCGTTTCCTGAAGAGTAATAATGGGATCACCCACTAAACAACTCAGAATCCCCATACTGTAATATCGTCTCCTCCATGCTTCACTTTTGGCACTACACATGATGGTAGGTAATGTTCTCTAGGCACTAGCCAGACCAGAATCCTTCCATCAGGTTGCCACAGGGTATAGCGTGATTCATCACTCAAAATCCAGTCGTCTAATCTCTACTGGAGTCACTTTTGACACGACCTCAAACGTCGAGTAGCATAGAATACAGAAATATGTGCTTTATGGGGAGCTGCTCAATCATTATATCCCAACTTTTTAACTCTCTACGCACAATCACTGTGCTAGCTGTACCGTTGGTACCACTTTGGAACTGTTGAATGATTCGTTCCACTGATTTCACGCAACTTTTTTACAACCACCCTCTGCAATGCTCGACGCTCCATGTCTGTCTATACATGAGGTCTGACTGGTCTTGGTTTAGATTTTGTTGTCCCTTCGCGTTTCCGCTTCACGATCCCATCACCAGCAGTCGATTTAAATAGCTTGCCACCTGTTTCATCTTGTCCATTATAACCGTTTGTCTGTTTTTCAGCGGACCGTTAAAAAGGACAAAATCATACAACATCTCTATGCAAACAAACACTCTGTAGTCGTAACTGGAGGAATAACAAGCGCACAGGAACTAGCGCTACATCGGACCTACCTGCTGCTTCCTGCAATTCACTCTGGATCAACGATGCCACATCCTGTGAAATCCAGCCTGCTTTACCTGGTTGCACTAGTTTTGACGTTGCAGTGTAACTACTCACAACACCACCATCACCACCACCTCTGAGTAAAAAGAGACACTAGGGGACATGATGGTTGACCAGAAAATAGTTACCCAATGTGTCTGGTTCAAAAAGATTGCACTGTCGAGGCCCTGTTTCCTCCAATTAAGTTGGTATGCATCAGTAACAATTTCAAATCAGAGATAAATATGAAACGCACCATAATTTATGGAGCCTTCACGTAATCCACTAATTCCAAGTCATCTTCTTTCTGACGTGACTTTGATGAACTAACGACGCCAGTGGGATATCACACAAAATATACTGCCACTTGGGATTTTATAATTAAACGCCGTGATGGTTCTGATTCTAATGAGCATTCAAACCCTCAAAGATCCTCCATTCGTCTTAAAATTCCACACGTATCCCAGGCCAGAAGGCCATCTGCGATTATTTACCACAACACTGAGTTTTTGCGCAGTAAGAAGGTAAGTGTAGTCCTTACGACTACCAGACTGAGAGATGTAGTAATTTCAAGACAAGAGATTTGTTATTTTCTTGATGTAGGGTACCATATATTTGTCGAATGATATTGTAAAGCCTCCAACACGGTTGTTGCTGACACGTATTTACTTTATTTAAACACGCACAATTGTCCAATTTCGGCCTTACAGGTCATTTGCAAGTGCTGTAGGTGCCACCATGTCTTTATATTACTCGATTATTTAACAGCGGATATATCATTTCTGATAATCGGATAATATTACGAGTTCTTGATACCTACAGCACTTCAAAATTGCCTGTAATGCAGTAATTAGCCAGTTTTGCGAGCTTCAGCGAACTAAGTGCGTGCATGGAACTGCCAAGGTGGAAAACTTACAATATCTTTCTTTGTTCATCTGATCTAACCACGTCTAAATCTATTGTTACTGTCACGATCTAAAATATAACTTTTAAACAGCAGTAAAAGTCACTTCTCTGCGACTGCCGATAGCTACCGTTTGCCAACATCAGATGTGCTAAGAAACAGCTTATATAAACGCTGAGGTTGAGCTGCCATCAGCTACAGGTCTGTCCTCAGCTAACAACCGGTTTGACCTTCAGAAAATCTGGGTGTGTGTCAATTATTTGCAATTTTTTAGCAGCCTGTGACATCAGACAAGCAACTTTCCTAATATTAGTAATTCTGATACTTTGATGCTCCACACACGTACACCCATTCTAGGTGTGCCTACAACCAAACATAGTTTTACGGAAAGGTTACTGTGTTTCTTCCACCCTTTAGGGCCGGGACGAGTCTATCCAACTGTTACTAATGGGTGTCTTTCAACTGAAACTGCGTGTTATTTCTTTGTTCTGACGGGAGTATTCCTACGCCAGACTTGCGGAGCACTCCAAATGCCTCTCTGTTGCCTTCCTTCGGGTCCTCGCTTCCGCCCATCTGGATGAAGCGTTACGACGGTGGAACATGGCTGCCACGCACCTCCCCGAATTCTCATGCGCTATTCAGTCAAAATTCACATAATTCCTAAACTGAATATAGGATTCAGATGCGGTCTGCACCGCTCAGCTCTGACATACACAAACCATATACACACATCTAAATAGTTTTGCATCACCCCGGTTCCCAGAACTCCTGAAGATAGACGATATATCACAGAAATAGACCTATTGACTGTTCAGAGATGTCACTAAACTCCTCCCAAGATGTAAACAACAATGCATGAGCAGCGCCTATTACACGGAGTGGATCGGACAGCCGATCAGTTACACTCATTCCACCAGAAAGGAGGTACACGGCTCATGTTGTATGTGGTTCAACAATGCCTAGATGGTCAATACCGCGGTTCGACCGCGACCGCATTGTTACTTTGTGCGAGGAAGGGCTTTCAGCAAGGAAAGTGTCCAGGCGTCACGGAGTGAACCAAAGCGATGTTGTTCGGACATGGACGAGATACAGAGACACAGAAGCTGTCGATGACATGCCTTGCTCATGCCACCCAAGGTCTACTACTGCAGAGAATGATTGCTACCTATGGATATGGCTCGGTGGAACGCAGAAAACTACGCCACAATGTTGAATAATGCTTTTCGTGCAGCCACAGGACTTCGTCTTACGACTCAATCTATGCGCAATAAGCTGCACGATGGGCAACTTCACTCCTGATGTCCATTGCGAGGTCCATCTTTGCAACCACGACACCATGCAGCGCGGTACAGAAGGGCCCAACAACATGCCGAATGGACCGCTCAGGATTGGCATCACGTTCTCTTCACCGATGAGTGTCGCATATGCCTTCAACCAGAAAATCGTCGGAGACGTTTTTGGAGGCAGCCCGGTCAGGCTGAACACCTTAGACACACTGTCCAGCGAGTGTAGCAAGGTGGAGGAGGTTCCCTACTGTTTTGGGGTGGCATTATGTCGAGCCGTCGTACGTTACTGGTGGCCATGGAAAACGCCGTAACGGCTGAACGATACGTGAATGCCATCCTCCGACTGGTAATGCAACCATATCGGCAGCATATTGGCGAGGCATTTTCTTCATGGACGACAATACGCCTCTCAATCGTGCACATCTTGTGAATGAATTCCTTCAGGATAACGACATCGCTCGACTATAGTGGGCAGCATGTTCTCCAGACATGAACCCTATAGAACATGACTGGGATCGATTGGAAAGGGCTGTTTATGGACGACGTAACCCACCAACCACTCTGAGGGATCTACGCCGAACCGCCGTTGAGGAGTGGGACAATCTGGACCAACAGTGCCTTGATGAACATCTGGATAGTTTGCCACGACGATATCAGGCATGCATCAATGCAAGAGGATGTGCTACTGGGTATTGGAGGTACCGTTGTGTACAGGAATCTGGACCACCATTTCCGAAGGTCTCGCTGTATGGCGGTACAACATGCAATGTGTGGTTTTCATGAGCCATAAAAAGGTCGGAAATGATGTTTATGTTGACCTCTATTCCAATTTTCTGTGCAGGTTCCGGAACTCTTTGAATCGAGGTGATGAACAATTTTTTGATGTGTGTATTTAGGTTGTGATCCACAATAAGTTATTCTTTTTCTCAACTGAATAGATTATGTGATATTATCTACAGGAAATGTGTGTAGTCACCGAAATAGTGAATCACTGCAGCGCCTCAAGCTTTAGAAAGTTTGAAATGTCCCTGATGTATTTAGTGTTCAGGTGACATTCAATGCCTAATCCACGTTCAATGTCACATAGCTCTCCTGACCGTACCATTAGACTGCTACTGATTTTCTACTGATAGCACAATACTCCCCACCATCTTTTATACTGGCGGGTCAAGAGGTTGGTAGGTTTAAAAGAGGGGTGGTGAGAAGGGACCAAACTGCGAGGTCATCGGTCCCTTGTCCAGGTAAAATAATTACACAAGGGAAAGAAGGAAAAGGAGACGTGCCGGCCGGTTTGGCCGAGCGGTTCTAGGCGCTTCAGTCTGGAACCGTGCGACCGTCACGGTCGCAGGTTCGAATTCTGCCTCGCGCATGGATGTGCGTGATGTCCTTAGGTTAGTTAGGTTTAAGTAGTTCTAAGTTCTAGGGGACTGATGACCTCAGATGTTAAGTCCCATAGTGCTCAGAGCCATTTGAACCATTTTTTTGGAAATGAGACGTACGATTTGCCGTATCCGCTCCGCCCTCCCCTATACTCCCTC
Organism: Schistocerca gregaria; assembly: GCF_023897955.1. Classification (NCBI taxonomy): domain Eukaryota; kingdom Metazoa; phylum Arthropoda; class Insecta; order Orthoptera; family Acrididae; genus Schistocerca; species Schistocerca gregaria. The sequence goes on from NC_064931.1 coordinate 548,360,131, forward strand.
TAACGCCTCAAGTCACTAGTAGGAATCAGAGCCCAGAGAGCATCCCAGAGTGCCCCAGAGAGCTACAACTCCAAGAAGTATCGCTTCTCGGCTTTTGGCAAGATCAATGTGTAGTTTTTTAAGTAGATAAGGAAATAAGGATAAGGAAGGGAAGTTGCCGTTAGATCACGTGGTACTGTATAAGTAATGTATCTGGAAAGACGGCGACATTCGTCGAGCAGCCACACGTGCACCAGCATTGGACGACTTACAGAGATGCCGCGTTATTACAGGAGGAGAAGGCGTTCGCGCCTTACAGTATAAAGCTCTAGATAACTTCGAGATGAGCACTGAAAATGGTGTCAATGGTCAAGTGTTTTTGCATTGTCTTTCAGTTTATTGTGGATGTGTTCTGAATTTTACTTTGGATAATAATGATGCTAATACACATGGTAATTGATGGGTTACTGTAGCTGCAGTACAGTATCCAGGAGACAAACTGTCCAATGTAGGACTTGAGAGTTTCAATGATAGAGACATTGTTGCGTATGCACCTTTCAAATATGTGAGGTGTACAACAGAGACATCGGAAGATCGTATTATATGTCTACCATGCCTTTGGTTCTTAGGACGAGGAATCATCGCAAAATAAACGAGTCTGAATCTGCGTGCGTAAGGGTGAAAGGAGCACTGAATTGTTATAAGACAAAACTTATTGGTGATCAAACTCATTATTATAGAAATTAAATAAACTTCCCTTCCTTATCCTTATTTCGTTACCTACTAAAAATACTACACATTGATCTTGCCAAAAGCCGAGAAGCGATTCTTCTTGGTGTTGTAGTTCTCTGGGGCACTCTGTGATACTCTCTGTGAGCATTGCTGGGCTCTGATTGCTACTAGTGACTTGAGGCGTTATAGGGCAATGTAGGGGAGGGCGGTGGGGATACGGCAATACTTAGCACTTCGATTTTGCCCGCATAGAGACTGCTGGCGGTGGACCACTAGCAAGATAGTTCAAATGGCTCTGAGCACTATGGGACTTAACAGCTCTGGTCATCAGTCCCCTAGAACTTAGAACTAATTAAACCTAACTAATCTAAGGACATCACACAACACCCAGTCATCACGAGGCAGAGAAAATCCCTGACCCCGCCGGGAATCGAACCCGGGAACCCGGGCGCGGGAAGCGAGAACGCTACCGCACGACCACGAGCTGCGGACGACCACCAGCAAGAGATGACGTACTAAGCTTCATGGCGAGTCATCCGCCCTGGTGCCACCCAGTCCTCTGAAATGGCCACCTGGCAGGATGGCCATTGTCAGGAGTGCCGATGCCCCAGGGAGAGGGCACCTACTCCATGGCATACACATGAGTTAACGGCGCAGTCATCAGCAGAGCGATCCCTGTGTCGTCAGGGGGCTACAACCAACAGGGTACATGGCGACCACACCACAACGGACTGGCTTCCGTGCTGGATATGAGGTGCAAAGAATTCCATGGTCCTCGTCGGCGCTGAAAATGACACTCTATTGTGGGTGGAGGAAAATGCACCCAGGAAGGTGTCCTCGCTCAAGAGATGGAGGATGAGCCGGACTGCAATGCCACGTCGAGAAAGTGGGATAAAGCTCTCAATGCAAGATGGACACGATGCACCAAGTAAAGCGCCCTTTCCCAGTTGGCTAGCTCTTCGGGAAAATTTGGAAAAATGGAGGTCAAACCCTACAGGAGACCATCACATAAAGGCGAAAGGTGTGAGACTCCTTTTAGTCGGCTCTTACGACAGGCAGGAATACCTCGGGCCTATTCTAACCCCAGGACCCGCAGGAAGAGGTCAAGAGGTCAATACTGGATTATATAGGAGTGTCTGAATACTTTGGATGAGATAGTGTACCACAGCGTTATACGTAAGAAAAATGACGACATCTGTAGACAGTCTAGCTGCGCTGCACCTGATGGTGTATAAAAGGAAATAAAAGTTGGCAGCCACTCCTACTAGGACTGAAGTGCTGTGAAAAGAACATATTCTAACACAAAAAGCAGCAATCCGAAAATGGCACAGGCAAGAGTGGATCAAAATCTTATGTTAAATAGTAACTGAGCATCAACAGTATATGGGTAAATGAATGAAGCTCATAGACGCTGTTATGAACTGAGTAATGCTTATGGTTCCCATTGTGACACTAAGGTAGTCTCGTGAGGCAACAGAACTACTTACACTTTAAATTGTGAACCAGAGACCTGAAAAGAGTTCAAACCAAAAATATGGTCGAAGCTCGAACGAGTCACAACAGTTACACGAAGAGAACGTGAAACGTTTTTGTATTCCGAGTTCAGCAAGGCTTCTCACAAAAACGGCAGACTGAAGGGCTACCCGAAGCGACGCTAATTCTAAATTTCTGTTAGTATGACCGCTGTTCCCGAGTCTAATTCGAAGGTTACATAGGCGCACTAAAATCAGTAACAGCCGAATTCGTACGACGTCGTGGGTTGCTAGCTGGATGATAGCATTAATTTCGAAAACCATTGCAAAAGGAAAATCCCGGGAGCTCTTTTACATTCCAGTAAATTTATTCAATACAGCCTTCTTTTTTTGCACAAGCCGATCGGGAGCTGTTTCTAACACAGAGTCGGAGAAGTGCGTTTGTGTCGCGCGGGAACGAATGTGGCCTGGAAACGAGCGTCACCCATAGTGATATGACACCGTGTCCATTGAAATCGGCGAGGCGAACGACGACGATGTTTCGGAAGAACTATTCTGAAATTTGCCTACTCGAGCGGTTTACGTTGGTGCCTAAAACTGCTGCATGGCACCTTCCGTTGCGACAAATGACTGTCGATCGACAACAAATCCTCTAAGAATGGACAGGACTCAGACCTGCACTGAGGACTTTGTCCGGAGCCTATGTGTTTACACTTGGGTTTAGACATTTAAATTCACGTTTTTTACTTATTTACTCACTTACTCGACAGACGCTTGCCATTACAGTACACACTGTTATACACAGTATATACATATCTCCAAATTAAGAAAACGTTCAGAAATATAATCGACTAAACTTTCAAACCAGATGACACTGCCCAAAATTGAGCTACACCAATGGCACTATCGTTTGTAACCATTAAATCCTGGGTTCAAATGATAAATAGACAAAGAGGGCACTGGCAGAGGTTTTCAATAGTTCGTTCTTCTCCACACTCACACTTGCTATCTTCCGACGTGAGGCCTCATAGTTTAAGGGACGATTTCTCTCTACCTGCACCACTTTTTAAGCGGTTAAAGGACCTCCCAACACCGCACTCTTCGTTGTGGCCTGCCGGAAGTTCTTCTCGCAGTTCAATCTGATCATGTGCAGAGTTCAATCGAACAAGTCTTGCCTTGTCTGGAGGGAGTTTCAAAGGCTATGCTGTTCGAGGACAATTTTTTCTTGATTTTAGTCCAGGTTGAGGTATTCATGGAAAAACAGTGAATGAGCTTAAAAGTTCTCGGCTTTCAGGCGCTTATAATCGGTGGCAACTTCTCGACGAATGTTTGGAGGCGTGATACCAGAGAGACCCTAAATCTCCTCAAGGCGGATACGTTTTAACGGACCTGTAATCAGTTTGCAAGCTTCGTTCAGAGCTAGGTCTATAGTTTTTGGATGAAATGATTTGCGCCAAACGGGGCAAGCATACTCCGCATCAGAATAGCGACCGGCCAAAGCAGTGGACATTTTCTACTAAGACCACGTATATTAAATGCCCAAGTGAGGAACGGCTGCAAACTTTTTTTCTGGTGCTGACTGAAGCTGTGGCTGGTGGGAGTAGTTTTCCAATAAGCTACGCTTACCAACGAGCGAAAAAGATCATCGACCAACCGAGAAAATTTACAGAGCAAGTGGAACAGTTCCAAGTCTAGTCATTATACAAGAAATACATTTTCAACATTATTGACGGTTACGTAATGAGTGATAAAATTTTCACATAGTCTGTAAATGCAGGATTATTTCTGTTTCTTCTCGGCGACTCACTCTGCACTGTGGGACGAATGATACACAGTGTGTGTCAGTTTCCTCCTCCTCCTCCTCCTCCCTCATTTCCCTTCTATCCCACAGATCCCTCCTGTTCCACTGACGAATGATACGCGTGGAGAAATACTGTCGATATGCTCTTTATTTCTTCAATTTCTGCTATTTATATTGCAGGTCATTACAGGATATGTACGAGGGTGTGCTAAACAGTAATGTCTCCGAACTTTTTATCTGAAAACTCTTAAAGCTTTTTAAATAAAAGCAATGTTATTAACATTTTTCATCTTTATTCTTCATGCCTGCATATTTATTACTCAACATAGTCACCCTGACGAAAACTTTCCTGCCAATGTGAGAGCAGTTTGTTGATATCGTCACGGTAGGATGTTTGATAGTGTTGCCGAAGTCACAAACTCATATTTATTTCCACCCCTTCATCACTATCAAAGTGGAGTCCTCGAAGATGTTCTGTAAGTTTTGGAAACATGAAAATCGGATGAGACCAATTCGGGACTGTATAGAGGATAATCTACGACAGTGAACACAATGCGACGGATTGTTGCAGATATCGAAGCGTTTTCTGTGTTCACACATTGTCATGCTGAAGGAGATGGTGCGCCATGAGTGGACGAATTCTTCGAATTCGGAACTCGGTTACACCTCGCTGTTTCTTACACACCTACCCAGTTACGTCACACGCCACAATTCGGAGCCCTCTAGAGGCAGAAGGTTGTAAAAATGTAAACTTCAAGAATAAAGATGAAGAATGTTAATAACGTTTGTTTTATTTAAAAAGCTTTAATAGTTTGCACATTAAAATTTTAGAGGCATTACTTTTCAGCACGCCATCGTATCTTTGATGACATGTCTCTTGACTCGGCTTGGATGTAGACTCAGGGAATTTTATGAGCAAAGCTCTTCGTGAAGCACATATTTCTAGAAAGGTCTCCCAATACATTTCTCTGAATATCTCTGCCACTCTTACGCTAACTATATAAATCTGCTACGAATCTCGAATCTTTCCTCTCTCTTCCGTTAAACGATGTTGTTAAGTAGATCGTCTTCATTGGGACTGAGTCCGCAGCTGCAATGTATTATAAACTCCTGAAAATGGAAAAAAGAACACATTGACACCGGTGTGTCAGACCCACCATACTTGCTCCGGACACTGCGAGAGGGCTGTACAAGCAATGATCACACGCACGGCACAGCGGACACACCAGGAACCGCGGTGTTGGCCGTCGAATGGCGCTAGCTGCGCAGCATTTGTGCACCGCCGCCGTCAGTGTCAGCCAGTTTGCCGTGGCATACGGAGCTCCATCGCAGTCTTTAAAACTGGTAGCATGCCGCGACAGCGTGGACGTGAACCGTATGTGCAGTTGACGGACTTTGAGCGAGGGCGTATAGTGGGCATGCGGGAGGCCGGGTGGACGTACCGCCGAATTGCTCAACACGTGGGGCGTGAGGTCTCCACAGTACATCGATGTTGTCGCCAGTGGTCGGCGGAAGGTGCACGTGCCCGTCGACCTGGGACCGGACCGCAGCGACGCACGGATGCACGCCAAGACCGTAGGATACTACGCAGTGCCGTAGGGGACCGCACCGCCACTTCCCAGCAAATTAGGGACACTGTTGCTCCTGGGGTATCGGGGAGGACCATTCGCAACCGTCTCCATGAAGCTGGGTTCGGTCCCGCTCACCGTTAGGCCGTCTTCCGCTCACGTCCCAACATCGTGCAGCCCGCCTCCAGTGGTGTCGCGACAGGCGTGAATGGAGGGACGAATGGAGACGTGTCGTCTTCAGCGATGAGAGTCGCTTCTGCCTTGGTGCCAATGATGGTCGGATGCGTGTTTGGCGCCGTGCAGGTGAGCGCCACAATCAGGACTGCATACGACCGAGGCACACAGGGCCAACACCCGGCATCATGGTGTGGGGAGCGTTCTCCTACACTGGCCGTACACCTCTGGTGATCGTCGAGGGGACACTGAATAGTGCACGGTACATCCAAACCGTCATCGAACCCATCGTTCTACCATTCCTAGACCGGCAAGGGAACTTGCTGTTCCAACAGGACAATGCACGTCCGCATGTTTCCCGTGTCACCCAACGTGCTCTAGAAGGTGTAAGTCAACTACCCTGGCCAGCAAGATCACCGGATCTGTCACCCATTGAGCATGTTTGGGACTGGATGAAGCGTCGTCTCACGCGGTCTGCACGTCCAGCACGAACGCTGGTCCAACTGAGGCGCCAGGTGGAAATGGCATGGCAAGCCGTTCCACAGGACTGCATTCAGCATCTCTACGATCGTCTCCATGGGAGAATAGCAGCCTGCATTGCTGCGAAAGGTGGATATAGACTGTACTAGTGCCGACATTATGCATGCTCTGTGGCCTGTGTCTATGTGCCTGTGGTTCTGTCAGTGTGATCATGTGATGTATCTGACCCCAGGAATGTGTCAATAAAGTTTCCCCTTCCTGGGACAATGAATTCACGGTGTTCTTATTTCAATTTCCAGGAGTGTATAAATGATTTAGTGCCGCATGTAGCTTCAGTTTTTTCTTCATTGATTGTACGAGTGTACAGTTTTTGCGTTTTAAGCCACTATCAGGTATCTATAAAACGGAAGCTTAAAAATGTCTGGAAACAGGAAATCTATGTTAATTGTCAATAGCTTCTATTTCAAAATATTTCTAACTGGCAAATAATTTTTTATAATACTTCTTCTGAATTTAGTTTCATTTAGAGATCATTGGTGATTAGTAGAGTCCCAGTGTAATAGATAGACTATTGAATACAGCAATGACAGGATTTTTGGGATGCAGCACTTAATTCGAATAGCATATTTGTTCCTAGGTACATGACCATGTACCTTGGAACAATTTTTCACATTTGGAAAAGTTTTACTTTTCTGGAGTAACTTTTGTAATTTCAGAAAAGGGCTGTAGCATATAAGAAATGACTGCTGTAATATCAAAATGAATTCAAAAATTTATTATACTTCTACGACAGGGCTCACTAAAGACGAAAGTCTGAAAATGTTGCAAGAAACAACACTCTCCTCTACTTGATAGTGGTCTAAGACCGTACACTCGTACAACGAGTAAAAGAAAAATGACGGATGCATGCGGCACTAAATCTTTTAAACAAATGCTTAAGAGTTCTAGATCATCGATCAATACTTAAGATTTGCAAGCGACCTCTTTTGTTCTTGCAATATATTTCATCAGGAGACTTTCAAGAAATTTGCGTCTTCCATCTGCCTTACTCGAGGCTACATTTCTGTGGTAGGTCCGTTTTAAATCGCTCCTGTTGGAAACTCCTAGACACATGACGGCTCCACCTAATTTCAGTGACCGATCGTGTAAATAAACGATATCAAAACTTTTGATGTATATATACACAAAACATTAATTTAGTTATGTTTACAGTCAGTTGCCAATTAGGGCACCGTGCAATGATCATCTGCAAGTTGTTCGCTTTTCGTAACAATTTTCTAAGGATGCACTAACGACCTCGGCTACTGACGCACACGCATCGCTATACAGGATGATTTGAAAAAAAAATTAAAAATAAAAATAAAAATCTTTTACAAACCGACATGGCACATCTGGCATACAACAAGCATCGGTGATCACATAGGAACCTGGTGTCGCCACGAGAGGGCGCTACGGCCACGATACTAAAGCCTCACAGCGAGTGTTCTCTTCACCGATGAGGCTACTTTCTCACACGAGGATGGGATTAAAGTTCGCAACCAGTATTCGTGGGCGTATGTGAACCCACATGCTACACGTGCTCGAGTCTCACAACGCACATTTACCCGTAACGTGTGATACAAATGGCTCCAAGCGTTATGGGACTTAACATCTGAGGTCATCAGTCCCCTTAGACTTAGAACTACTTAAACCTAACTAACCTAAGGACATCTGACACATCCGGCCACAGCGGCCGGCGTAACGTGTGGGCTGGCATCGTCAGAGACTGTTTAATTGAGTTACTGCTAGAGGTTTTCCCGGCCATGTTGAAAGATGTTCCCACACCTGTTCGTCGACGCTTTCGGCTTCAGTACGATGGAGCCACCGAGCATTTCAGCAGACAGGTGAGCGCACATCTGCAGACAGTCTTCCTCGGCCGCTGGATTGGTCGCGGGGGCCAGTCGCATGGCCAAACGATCACTCGATCTGTCCCCAATCGATTTTTTCCTGTGGGCCATCTGCAAGGCATTCTGTATCAAACACCTGTTAAATTGCCAGATGATCTACTGGGCGGGACTGTTGCGGCAGAAGGATATCCGAGATACACCTGGTATCTTTGAGAGGGTGTGCCACTCAGTGCAGCGTCGATGTCAAGCGTGTCTTGAAGCATCTGGACAAAACTTTAAAAAACTCCTGTAGTGGGCATCTGTTTGTAGCACGTGACTAAATAACTGCAACGCCATTTAGTAGCCCCGGATGGCGTTTACGGTATCCGGATCCTGTATGATTGCTGATCTTCATTGTATGCCCGATTAGCCATGTTAGTTTGTAAACTTCTCTTTTAATCACCCTGTAAACGTAGCCCCCAGTCCTTTTGTAAGTGTTAGTGACCCTATCAAGCTATCATGAAGAACACCACACGTTAAATTTGTTTCTGACGATTCCCTTCTATTTCGAAGAACATATTCTGTTTCTGTGTTGTCTTCAGTCCAGTGGCGTATCAGTTCGGACAGCCAGTACATACGTATTTTGTTTACTATGTGACGGTGTGGAACTAAATTGAAGACTGTGGAGTATGTGCCCGCAAAAAGGCAAAGGTTCCAGGTTCGAGTCCTGGTCCGGCACACTGTTTCAGTCTGCCAGGAAGTTTAAAATCAGTGCACCCTCGGATGTAGATTGAAAATCATTCCGGAACCCCCGGTCCTTCAGTGGACAACTATTCCTTAAGACGTCTTCGAGCCACTCACATATCTGGAAACCTATTCTATATGCTCCCACCTTCGTTACAGTCTGCAGTGCAGAAAGGTGCCGAATATTTTCTTAAAATCTAGGAATATGGAATCTGCCTGTTGCCTTTCATCCACGGTTTGCAGGATATCAAGTGAGAAAATGGAAGGTGCGAGCTGTGCTTTCTAAAACCGTGCTGATTTGTGGACAGAACGTTTTCCGTCTCAGCTAAGTTTATTGTATCTTCTGGTAACCTTCCGGGATGTAAGGTCGTGGTCCTTCATACTAAGTTTATTGTATTCGAAATAAGAATATGTTCAATATTCTGCAGCAAACCGATGTTAAGGATAGTGGTCTGTAATTTTACTTGTCCGTTTTCCAATCCTCCTTGTGTAGAAGAATCACCTGCGTTATTTTTCAGTCGCCTGGGACTTTGTGCTGGCCGAAATTTTCGCGATAGATGCCAGATAAGTAAGGGGCCAGTGCTGTAGACCACTATATGTAAACTCGTATTGGGATTCTATTCGGACCACGAAACTTATTTATTTTCAACTCTTTCAGACGCTTTTCTACCCCAGGGACACCTATTACAATGTCATCCTTATGGGAGTCTGTGCGGCGGTCCAACGAATGAATCTACGTACGATCCTCGTGCGTGAATGAGTTCTTAAACGCGAAGTTTCATCCATTTCTTTTTAATGTCTTCTACTGCCACACCAAACTGGTTAAGGAGTGACTTGACAGATGCCTTCGAACCGATCATCGATTTTATATAGGAGGAAAATATCTTTGTCTTTCAAGGAAATAATGCAAAATGACACCATTAACGCATCATAATAATATTGCACTGATTAAGTACAAATGTATGTATGTATGTATATGCAAATATCTTTTCCTTTCAGTGAAATAACGCAACTACGTGACTATTGAAGCCAAGGTTAGATAACGTTTTTAGTGCATATCTCCGAACTTAGCACCATCTGTACGCAACTGACTGACTCATTTTAATAGATCGCTGTGACTGGCTGGAGCGAAATGAGAGGTGGGGAATGGTTTACAAAGCACAGTTGAGTTAGATCCATTTTCTTTGCCACCATCACGATTAGGCTAGTGGAGCAATCTTGGACTCTGATTGGCTATTTCATTCTAATACTAGATTATGATTGGGTTGTGTGGGAAGGGGAGAGAAAGGGAACTCGGGAAATGGGGATGTGGCATGATGAGGTCATTGCTAATAACGTCACTGATAAGTGTGATGACGACACTTATAAGTAGGACCCACTTGTGACACTGTAGATAATGGGTCAATAACCTCCGTCACGTGGCGAAAGAAATCCCTATAGATACAGATGTTCATGTATTTAGGAATATAATCAGTAATAACATAAATGATGAATCGGTCGATTAGGTCCATTAGCAGGACCGCATTGTTCACCTGAATTTAATCCCTTGTATTTCTGGCCTTGGTGACATTCGAAGGCATAGGCGTACTCCTTAACTGTATGACCAAATCCGAGGGAGGCATGTGTATTGGCAAGAGTTTGTGATTCATTGAGAGATTAGGCTACATGATGTGTAAGAATAAGCGGTAACGTCACTGATCGTCCTCTAGGACTGAATAGCCCATATCGCAACAAGTGTGTTTCCGTGTCTATTTGTATCAGACTTTTTTCCTAGTTTTTCCCAGCATTATCTCCTGTAACAATGTGGGAAAATATTGCATATATAACCCGCATTTGATAAAATCGAAGCATGAAGTATATTTTATCATTTATAGCATTGATGGGAATTCATATTCACTTCCAAAAGGACAGAGTCAGATCAAAATGCAGTAACATTTGACATGTCGTTCACACTGATATGTGTATTTCATGAAGCTGGGAAATGTAAAAGCCAAGCGTGTGTAATGAGCAGTTAACTAACACGAAGCTCTGTAGTTTTGCGTGTGAAATACAGTTGCGCGCAAGTAATTAAAGTGAATTTTAACTGCTGTTATTAAAGTTTAGTAACGTGGAGTTTTATCTGGCTGTACTGACCACGTTATAACTTAATACAATCTGTACATGTTGTTCGTCCTGTTGTATTTGTTATTCGCCGATTGCAGTTACTGGGGCAAAAAAGTCTTATTCACTACATAGATCGCCATAGTTTCATAACACAGGTCTACAGGTTTGTACTACGAAATTGTCTTAAGCATTTTAGATGATTATAATGACTTTTTATATGACAAGTTCAGAAATGTTGAGGGTTTTTCTGTCACATAAGGTATTTTGTACAAAGTAATGATGAAGATTCAAAATTTCATACAAAATACATACATTCAAATAATATTGATTAGTAAGCGTTATGAAATAAGGCACTATAATGAAGTTTTATATCCTTAATGTATAATACAAAAGCATAAGCCTTAATGTCTCTTCTTTTTCCACGTCAAATCTCCGTTACTTTTTCTTCCGTGCACTGACTGCGGACACTCCGCGTACCACATCCAGCAGTTACTCCAGGAAAATAATTAGCCAAGCAGCAGCAAGTGAGGGAAATAATTTATAAAGTCTTAAAACTTCGGGAAAATACTCATATCTGCAAGAAATAGAAAAGTTTCTCCCCCCTCCCCACCCTCCGTAGGCAGGGTCATGCCCCCTTTATCCTAACCAGAAGTCGATTTCTTCCAGTTTTTAAATATTTGCACAAAATTGTATTTTTATAAGATAACTGTAATTAAAAAAAAACCTAGACAGAAGGGGTCTTGTGCGTATTTTAAATCAGACGAATAGTTTCAGAGATAGAAGAGTTTTAACAGGATTCTGTCAATGCACAATGTTTGCAGCTTCTGTTGCGTAGTCAATTATATAAATTAAAGAAGTAACAAATATATGGAACTATTTCGTATATTTTAAATTTTATGAAATTGCTTGTGTGTTGAGCATTGTTGAAATCAGGATTAGGTGCCAATCAAAGAAAACCGCAAGTTTTCCTTACCATTTATTCAGCGTTCCACTACACGGGTCCAGTTTAGTTGAGTTTATGTGTGAACTTACTACAGCCGTGCGGAATAGTTGAGTTTGTTGTGGTAGGTAGTGTTTATTCTTACTCTCTTTTTTGTGTGGACTGAGAGAACAATAATGCTGGATCCCACCACATATTTTATTTGCGGTAATTTTATTTTGGAAGGAGAGATATCAAAAGTGACAAAGGGGTTGGAAACCTTGATAGGTGTCGGCAAGAACGGATTGATGCGGCTCATATTCTTCTACAAAATGTTTGAATGATTGGAGTCCATAAAGTATGTCGAAGTGAGTATATAAAAACACTCATTCTGAGGACGTCTTGGATTGTTTGAAGTTCGTTCTTTAACTCTGAAACACACACTGCTTGCGAAACACGATGATTATTTTAGCAGAGAGGTTGCCGAACACATCGACGGCGCTTTATGTTCAGTAAATGCAGAAACCCGTTATCGAGAAGATTATTATGTTAAATAAGTGTCGAACCCCTCCTGTGTTCGAAACAGGGGCAGCCCTCATGATACCAAGTTTGATGCTGCTTTCCAAGAAGTATACAATTCCGTAGATTCTGTAGAGGAGTGTCAATTTCTATTGCACGATTCATTGCAGGAAGTTAATGAATTTCTTCCAGAAGGGAATACGACGATCATTAAAACCCTAAAAGTCAAATTGACTGAACGGTACAGTGATGGAGTCCTGTTTGCCACAATGCCAGGAATTTAAATAATTGTTTCATAATGTTAAGTTTTATGTGACGTGGAAGGACAAGCTTTTCTTATTTATTTATTTTTGAACGGAATCCCCGTACGTTAATCGTTCCAACTTTTGGAGTTTTAATTGGCTAGATTTTCTGAGACTAGAGCTTGTCTTTTGTACGACTGTCCTATTATGCTGATTCATAACCTTTACGCCAAAGTACGCAAAACACACTTCTTTGACAAAGTCTGGGATTGTTTGCTGGTGCATTTTCACCACAACTTTGCCGCAGAAGTATCAGAGAGAGTGTCAGGACAGTAAATATAGCCCCTTCATACCGCGAAATTCACAAAGGGAGGTACAATTAGATCTATCACTCACTGCTGAAGTTTGCGTGAAGACGGGCAAAACAAATATATGCGTCTCAACATTGCAATATCACTTAAGTATACGGGTAGCTCTATTATAAACTATAAAATTAAACAGCCACTTGTTACAAATTACATAGGAAACCTTCACAAAACAGTACTGCCGTTATTATAAAGATTACATAGCTATATTTTGCATACCTCACAGAAATTCTAAATATAAATCAAAGCTGCATGTGATTGAACACTGCATGTGTATTGTGCGTATTGAACCAAAGACCTGTGTCTGAACACACAGTGCAGCGAACACTCCTAACGATGGGCCTCCGCAGCCGGGACACATGCATCAGCACCATGACATAGGCAACTACGGTTGAAATGGGCGCGTGAAAATCAGAATTGGGCTTTGGCGCAGTGGCAAAGCGCTGCATGGTCTGATGAATCCCGATACCTTCATCATGCCGATGACAGGGCACGAATCCATCGTCTTCTACGGGAACAGTTCCTTGACATCTGTACTGCGGGACGGAGACAAGGTGGCGGCGTCTCCACTATTTTCTGGGGAAAATTCAAGTTTGCATCCATGGGTCCAGTGGAGCTCGTGCAAGGAACCATGACGGTTAAGGAGTGTCGCACACTGGTTGCAGACCACGTACACCCCTTCATGACGATCGCGTTTCCCGACGGCAGTAGCATTTTTCAGCAACATAATGCATTATATCACAAGGCCAAGAATGTGATGGAGTAGTTCGAGGAGCACAGTGGCGAGTTCTAAGTGATGTGCTGGCTCCCCAGCGCTCAGATCTGAACCCGATCGAACACATCTGGGACTTGACTGAACGTGGCGGCATAGCTCAACACCCCCATCCCCAGAATTTACGGGAATTAGGTCACTTGTGCATGCAGATGTGGTGCCAGCTCTCTCTAGCGACCTGCCAAGGACTCATTGCTTACATGTTACGACGTGTCGCCGCTGTTATCCGTGGAAATACCAGCTAATAGGTAGTTAGTCATAATGTTCTGGCTGATCAGTGTATGTTTCATGATACGTCGTATGGTCAGTACTGCCTGACGTGTTCCTGCATTTCTCCTTAAAGCAGACTGATCTTGCTCGAAGTTAGTTTCTATAAGTTTTTTTCCATTCTCCTGTGCGTGAGAAGTGTGAGTATCTAGAAAGCAAGATCTATTAAACCGATGCTTCGGAATTATTCACTCCTGTCAGCACCTATCTCCTTTGCAATTGGACTTATTAATTAGTCTAGAAGTCTGAAGCTATTTCACCTGTCTCATAACTTGCACACCAGCTGTAATAGTTTTATTATGGTTGATTCTCCTAAAGATCGCAGTAATTCTGAGGGAATGAATTCTATTCCAGGGGCTTTGTTTCGACTTACGTCTCTCAGTGCTGTGTAAAATTCTTCTCAGCTTTCAGTTTTCGATTCATTGCTCATTATTGGCTTACCATCTAGGTTCCCGATGATCGTACAACTGTTTCTTTTTCTCCAAAGGTCTCTTTAATCTTCCAATAGGTATATCTATCGTTCCCCTAGTCGTACAGGCTTCTTCAGCCTTGCATTTATCCTCGACCATTCCTGCTTTGCCATTTTGCACTTTACATCAACCTAATGTTTAGACGTTTGCATTCTCCTTTTGCGTGCTTCGCTTGTTGTATTTTTATATTTTATCCTGTCCTCAATCACATTCAGTATCTTGGCAGTTATCCGAGGCTTTCTAATGGGCTTGCTCTTTTTGCCTGTTTGGTTCTCTGTTCCTTTGCGCCCTTCACTAACTCATCTGTCAATGCTACCCATACTTCATGTATCTTATTTCTTTCTCCCTCAGATATATGAATAATTTCCCTTTCCTCATGATACATTCTTTCAGTATCTACATCGTTTGAGGAGCTAGTTGGCATACAAACTCTTACTACTATGGTTTCGTGTGTCTGGACTAATGTAATGTGTTCGCTATGCTGTTCATAGTAGCTTAGCCGCATTCCTGTTTTCTTATTCATTGTTGGAACATCTCCTGCATTACCCCTGTTTAATATTTAACTCTGTACTCACCTTGCCGGAAGTCCTTTTCTGCCTCTCGCAGCATTTCAGTAATTCCCACTAAACCTAGCTTCAACTTATCGAGTGCCTTTTTTAATTTTTCTAATGTACCTACCCGATTAAGTGATCTAACATACCACGTTCCGACTAGCAGAATATCAGTTTTGCTTTTCCTGACGTCGACATCCTGACCAGTCTCCCCCCGGAGATCCAGATGGGGAACTATTTTATTTCTGGAAAATTTTACGCAAGACGATGACATCATTATTCAACCATACTGAAAAGCTCTACGCTATCGGGAAAAATAACAGCTATAGTTTCTCCTTGTCTTCAGCTGTTCGTAATACAACTACAACAATTCTTTACTGGCTCCCACTTGATTTTTATTATTCAGATCAGACACTGTCAGTGCAGCTTCAGTAAGTCAGGCCTGAAAATGAAACGTGGAGGCTCGAAACTAGTCGCATAATACACTCCTGGAAATTGAAATAAGAACACCGTGAATTCATTGTCCCAGGAAGGGGAAATTTCATTGACACATTCCTGGGGTCAGATACATCACATGATCACACTGACAGAACCACAGGCACATAGACACAGGCAACAGAGCATGCACAATGTCGGCACTAGTACAGTGTATATCCACCTTTCGCAGCAATGCAGGCTGCTATTCTCCCATGGAGACGATCGTAGAGATGCTGGATGTAGTCCTGTGGAACGGCTTGCCATGCCATTTCCACCTGGCGCCTCAGTTGGACCAGCGCTCGTGCTGGACGTGCAGACTGCGTGAGACGACGCTTCATCCACTTCCAAACATGCTCAATGGGGGACAGATCCGGAGATCTTGCTGGCCAGGGTAGTTGACTTACACCTTCTAGAGCACGTTGGGTGGCACGGGATACATGCGGACATGCATTGTCCTGTTGGAACAGCAAGTTCCCTTGCCGGTCTAGGAATGGTAGAACGATGGGTTCGATGACGGTTTGGATGTACCGTGCACTATTCAGTGTCCCCTCGACGATCACCAGAGGTTTACGGCCAGTGTTGGAGATCGCCCCCCACACCATGATGCCGGGTGTTGGCCCTGTGTGCCTCGGTCGTATGCAGTCCAGATTGTGGCGCTCACCTGCACGGCGCCAAACACGCATACGACCATCATTGGCACCAAGGCAGAAGCGACTCTCATCGCTGAAGACGACACGTCTCCATTCGTCCCTCCATTCACGCCTGTCGCGACACCACTGGAGGCGGGCGGCACGATGTTGGGGCGTGAGCGGAAGACGGCCTAACGGTGTGCGGGACCGTAGTCTAGCTTCATGGAGACGGTTGCGAATGGTCCTCGCCGATACCCCAGGAGCAGCAGTGTCCCTAATTTGCTGGGAAGTGGCGGTGCGGTCCCCTACGGCACTGCGTAGGATCCTACGGTCTTGGCGTGCATCCGTGCGTCGCTGCGGTCCGGTCCCAGGTCGACGGGCACGTGCACCTTCCGCCGACCACTGGCGACAACATCGATGTACTGTGGAGACCTCACGCCCCACGTGTTGAGCAATTCGGCGGTACGTCCACCCGGCCTCCCGCATGCCCACTATACGCCCTCGCTCAAAGTCCGTCAACTGCACATACGGTTCACGTCCATGCTGTCGCGGCATGCTACCAGTGTTAAAGACTGCGATGGAGCTCCGTATGCCACGGCAAACTGGCTGACACTGACGGCGGCGGTGCACAAATGCTGCGCAGCTAGCGCCATTCGAGGGCCAACACCGCGGTTCCTGGTGTGTCCGCTGTGCCGTGCGTGTGATCATTGCTTGTACAGCCCTCTCGTAGTGTCCGGAGCAAGTATGGTGGGTCTGACACACCGGTGTCAATGTGTTCTTTTTTCCATTTCCAGGAGTGTATAAATACAGCAACTACTGACAGAATCGTTAATAAGCGCCTTAAGGAACAAACTCAGAATGGCCGAAGGGTGGGTTTGAGCCTTGTTCCTGCCGAATACGGGTCCAGATGGCTAACCAAAACGCCGACTTACTCGTTAAAAGCACGCCCAAGCGAAAAATAATAGCACTAATTAGACAGTGATACGAAAGGCATGAAACCAATTTAAAGGCTACTGTCTGTTGTGAAGTTATTTTAGTGACGAATATGCACTAAGGTTACATGTCAGCGAAAGTAACCTGTCTGCTTTAAAGTTTGTTCTGTTCCAGGTTACGGTGAAGGACGTGATGGAGAGGCGTGAGGAAAGTGAATAGCGTAGTGTGAGATGATGTTAAATTTGTAGGCGTACGGTGTTCTACCTCCCCTGTCGTTGAATATTTATTCAGAGGCTACGCCGGCTGGAGTACCTTCCGGAGAACCGGATATTGGTATCAGCGTGAACGGAAGTCGCATCAACGTCAGACACGCACATCACCCACCGGCCCTCACATAGAGTACCGGATGCTGGCGGAATGCTTGTTAACCACAGCGACTGTCAGCAAAAAATCGACCTTGAGAATACAAACATCCAGGTTTTTAACGAACACAGTCAACGCTTGCGGGCGGGCGGAAACAACGGGAATCGACAACGTTGAAAATATTTGTATTCTATTGCGATAACAGTCTATTGCGTTCCTATGAAAACGACCGTTAACTCCCCAAACTTAAAGCAAATCTCAGTGATACCGTGGTTTCTTAATTATTGATGACTACAGTGATTTATGAGATTCTAGTTTTCTGTGCATCTCAGGGCATTGTTTGAAACGTAGGCTTGGTGTTTCACACGCCATATTCAGTCAGTGGCTTGTACAGGTAACAACACAAAGAATGAAAGAGACATTAACGAACCGCAGACACAAACAGGAATGCATATATGACGAGTGGTGAGGATTTAGTATAATAACGATTCCACAGTTGCCAAACTGCGAAATTTTGCTCCAAGCGGAAACATGTCCTTTTCTGTAACTAAAAAACCAGATTTGCACTCTTATGTTACTGAACATTACAGGCACAGAAGGAGAAATGGATTACCAAACAGGTTAAAATTTTCTACGAAAGGAAAACAGATTAGGATCTAACGACCGTTGACGCCGAAGTCATTAGGAACTGAGTACAGAAGTAAAACACGGAAGGATGGGGAACGAAACTGACCCATATCCGTTTGTAAAACAAAAAATCCCGACAACTGCTATAACTGAAGTAGGGAAACTGAAGAAAAAGTAAATCTGAGTGGACGAACGTATTCATATAAATATCTTCTCCAGCGAATTGGAGTTTAATTTACACTTCATTACTTATTTTTTACAACATTATCCACAGCGTCTTGTGAAGTTATTAAGCAACATCATTTTCCCTTTAATTAGAATATGTTTGGAGAGAAATTTGCCTTACGCAGGAAGCCGTTTGTTTGTTTTTCTTTCCCCAAACATGGTTGTTCAGTGAAATTTTTTTTATAGGCAGTAGATACACATGGGAGTGATCATTATGCGTCGGATCTTGCATTGGTTGACACGTTAAAGACACGTTACGAAACTGATATGTGATATATTTTAAGTTTATGCTATAGCGAAAGTTAGGCATAAAATACTAGGCTGGAAAGACAAATATTTAAAAATATTTACTTACACCTTACATGTAGCTAAAATGTTATTTTTATACTGCCAGCTTTGCAACTACCACTCATTTTTACAGCCTGTCATGTGAAAACAAACAAAATGGTTCTATTTCTCATCCATTTCAGACCGAAATTCGCGTTAGCATGATACGATATTTGATTCTGTAGCCTTGTTTCTCGTTATTTTCTATTCGTGAAGACAGTTATTTTCTCTTTTAACAAAAGGTTTGATGGTTGCTCACGCATTTTCTTCCACAAACAAATGATGTCATGCGTAAGGAGGAATGTTTCTCTAATTTTTCTCAGCAAACACAGAAAGAAAGAACGGCATTAGCATCCAAACGATGATTATTTCAGCACCAAGCTAGTCTGTATCTATTAGACAAAAGTCTTCCCGTCTACCACGATCAAATGATTAGTCCTCTATGGTCTTTATCAATAAATAGCTACAGAGACATTATAAAAATGCATATAGTGTCACATTACGTCAGAATCCGTAAAGAAATATATCAACAACCCGTAAAACATCTGAAATTTATTTTACCATTAAGCAGTGCATTTCCGTAATTGATAAATTGGCGAGATTGTTATTTAAGCCCTGCCTCATCAATATAGTTATGTGTACGTTCAATGGATCCGTCTTTGGTTCAAAAATGGTTCAAATGGCTCTGAGCACTATGGGACTCAACATCTTAGGTCGTCAGTTCCCTAGAACGTAGAACTACTTAAACCTAACTAACCTAAGGACATCACACACACCCATGCCCGAGGCAGAATTCGAACCTGCGACTGTAGCAGCCCCGCGGTTCCGGACTGCAGCGTCAGAACCGCACGGCCACCGCGGCCGGCTGATCCCTCTTTGGTACAGAATTTTGACAATACAAACTACTTCAGAGATGTGCCACTTCTCAACTGCTACATGACTGCGGAAGTTGCCATGAGATGAATTACGATAGAGAAAGAGATTTCGTGTACTGTGTTTAGGTGCACAAAGATCATTTTTCTGTAGCGTAACTGGAGCACTGTCGGCGTAGGCCGTGGTACATTGCCCTGTCGCACGCGGCCGAGACAGCTCATGCTATTCATTTGAGATGCTACTAAGGGCGTCTGGCGATGTCGGTACGTCGTGATAATTTTCTCATTAGGAGTTCTCTGTCACTCAATTAGAAACTCAAGTCTCACCTTTGTACTCCCTGTACCTCCCTTGAAGCTTCTTGAAGGCATTTTACGAGAGGAGGAAATGTCTAAGGACGATTTTTTTCTGAAAATCTATGATTTCTGCAGTTTTTTTTCACATCACATACTACAAGAGTCTCTTCTAACCAACAGTGTTTATTGTACACTGACGGTTAATTTGTATCACAGTTTCTAACTTTGTGTAAAACGGTATCATTGCATCGTTCTTCTTAAGAACACAGGCACTGGAATATCGTATTTATCCGTCGATACCAGGTAGCGACTTTCAATCCTCCACTGTACGGGAACTGCATAACGTGTGTCCCAGTACAGGGTGTGACGCAGTAACGACAACATATGGGCGTATGGGTCTGGCCGTGGGTGGTGCACGGATAGCCAAAGCGGCTAAGTCGACCTCTCGCCTAAGCCCGGAAATCCGGGTTCGAATCCTGGTCCAGAACAAATTTTCACAGTTGTCATTCCCTTATTCAGCTGATGGTTGTTCGTAATCGCAACTGAAAAATACATTTCATGTGGTATTAGACAGTTAACGGCGTTCTAAGAGCTGAACTTATTCCTGAAACACAGGAGCACTAAGTCACTGACTTTGTACACAGAACAAATCGAAACGTGTTTTGCAGTGTTCCTAGTTCAGTGCTCACCATAAGAAAGCAGCTGTGCGGGACACCGTTCTGCGAACAAATTTCATCATGTCCTTTCATGTATAAGAAATGTTACCCCTTAAATTCTGCCTGAGTTATTTCCTGAGCCAAGATATTAACCTTACTGTGTCATTCTCTTATTTCAATTGATACTGGCAGCTTTTTTTCATGTACGTAACAAACCAGGAGGTCTGAAGAATTTGTTTCATATACAGAGGGTAAGAAAACTACGTTGACGACTTTACCGAATAGCGAATACATGCACTTCCAATCTGCGGACAACGTATCTGGCGGCAGGAGTTATTCAGAGTGTGTCCATCGAACTGCTATCGGTCAATTAGCGGTGTTCCTTGGAATGAATTTTGCAGAGGCAGAAAATATGACAAATGGCAAAACCTGCGCAGACATAACATTCTGGAGCGACTCGGCCTACCTCATAAAAAAGGAAAGTTGGCTCTCGGCGACAAAATCCAGTAAGCAGTGCACATCATGCACATCATCTAACTTTATAGGAGTAGATCTGATTGTAACCTCACACGCTTTCCAACTAATGAAAGCACGAAGCACACCAACAATCCAAACACAGGGCGTAAAAAAGCTATTTATACAAAATTTTAGAGTGTTTAGGGAAGTTAGAAAGAAACACTTCCTTATTTGACAAAAAGGTCACAGGTTCACATTCTCTCGACTAGGGCTTCATGAAAGTACTGACGCTACTGGTGTTCAAAGACGGTGAGCAAACTGCCGAAGAAGCTCAACACAATCAGGTGCTCCACGTGTAACGGCTGCGGTTTCAGCCAAACGGATAACCATCTCTCCTGGGGTATATGCTGATTCCTCTAACATCAAACGCTTCATCTTCCCACCGCAATAAGAAATGAACAGGAGGCGAGAAACATCTGCAAAGCAATGTTCATCACTCGGAAGTTTGAACATTTGTGAACATCACAAGAGTAAAAATCTTCATGGACACCTAGCGGGGCAACGCTGCATCTGTGACACAAAAAAGACGCTTCTTTTTAAGGTACAAAGTAAAAAGTAAAGTCTGTGACTGAAGCCCGTATAAGAAATATCGACCTGACTGCATCTAGAGATGAGCCTTCGTGTTTACCACGGCACAAGGAGCGGCAGGGTTGGCGTGCTCTCACCCCACCCACCTTTTAGGAGGCTAGACCCGTGCCCGTATCCGGGACTGAACCCAGTATCTCCAAGGCCCGAGTATAGCGTACTACTCGCTAGACCTACACGGCCTCTGTGTTTCGTTATATCTGCTCTAAACACTCTAAAGTTTTGTATACGTTGCATTTTTTACGACATATGTTTGACACAGACAGAAACCTTTTGTTCTTTTTGTACACAATCAATATACATTCCCTACCACGAACTCTTAAAGTGTTACAGCTGTACTGATACTCGACTACCGATAGTGGAAAATATCTAGTATCATTATTACTTCTACTCTTCTGCTCCCCAATTTCACGACTATCGTTTTCGATTTTATATTCCATTCAAGATGTTGTGGAAACCGACTGTCTTTATGACTATGCAAACAGACGGAATGGAAGAGTGAGTGCTGAAAAGTGAAGCTCTCGAATTTTTAATATGAAAGTTTTTAAAATTTTTTAAATAACATAAACATCATTAACATTCCATACCTTCATGTCTACATATTTATTTTCTCAAAAGAGTCACCCTAGTGACGAACACATTTCTGCCAACGAGAAACCAGTTTGTTGATACCGTCATTGTAGAATGTTTGACTTTGTTGACAGAGCCACAACCTCATCTCTCCTTCCACAGCTTCATCACTGCCAAAGTGAAGCCCTCAGAGATATCCTTTAAGTTTTGGAAACATGAAAATCGAATGGGGCCAAGTCGGGATGACTGATGGCGGTGAACCCAAGGCGTCAGATTGTTGCAAATGTCGCAGCGCTCTTGTATAGTCTGCTATTTTCATGCTGAAGAAGAAGGTGCTCCATGTGTGGACGAACTCTTCGAATTCGAAACTCGAAAACATCATGATGTTCCTCACGAGCCGACACCACACACCGCCATTTTACACGCTGCAATTCGAAGCCCTCTAGCGGCAGGGGCTCCAAGTATGCAGACATGAAGAACAAAGATGCAGAAAGTTAATAACGTTAGTTTTCCTTAAAAAGCTTCAAGAGTTTTCATATAAAATTTCGGAGGCATTACTTTTCAGCACGGCCTCGTTCCAGTAGAGGCCTATACGTACTAGAGATGTGTGGTGTAAGCGCGAAGGCGGCATTCCTGATAAGTAGGCCACAATCTATATGGAGAAAATGTAGTTTATGATAGCCGCAGCGCTAGAGAAGCGATTTGTAGCTATTTTCGCTTTATTATGTCTGCGCTGGTCCCCGAGAGACCCGCACTATAATTACTCCATCTTTCTTGCCTCTCCTTAATACTGACGTTATCACTCAGATAAGAATTTTTACCTTTACTCTTCCCACACTTCTGACATGTGCCTTGGTTAATGATGTTTACATTCTATAAATGAAACTCTGTAACTGGAGTTATCAGTTTGCTTTTTTCTCCACCTACTTACCAGTAGGAACTATACAGCCTACTCTGCTCCCACTGCAGTACTGCGGTGTGGAGGCAAAAAGCAAAGCTGGCAGTGTTGTGCCATTAATACGAAAGGACCGCACAAATTACTTAGTCAGGCATTAAACCAAAGGCCGGATTGAACGCCACAATCTAATTTGCATGCCTTTGTCCTCTGTCGACCAGCGAATCAGTCCGCCGCTAGGGTAATGGGACGACCCTTTATTTAGCATACGGAGCTGGAAATTGTGTTAGATGCGACAAACAAAAGGGCTGATTTCTAAACAATGAAGGCATTTTTCAGATGAAACGATTATAAGGTGATAACTCTGTGGGTAAGACTGTCCAGTGTTATTCAGTGGACCATCTTGCTGTTGACGAGACAGCAACGGAGCGCGAACACTCCAAGTTACAATTGGAAAGAGTGGGTTGACATCCTGCTCGCTCATTACCATTTACGATTATTGGTGATTTTGCTACAACCATCGTCCTTTGGTAATAATAGAATGGGCATACACGATTATGTCACTAGTTATGGACAAAACTGTTACCTCTGTTTTCACTGATCACTGTATGATATTTAATAACGTATTAATAGAGACTTCAGAAACGGTCATTAGTTAAAAATATGAATTTACAATTTGTTTCGTGAAATAACACTGGTTCTGACTGATAAAACTTTACCCATTTATTAACACTTCTGACTTAAAAAAGGCTTCTGACTCTATATTACTGTATACAGGACTGCGTAGGACTTGTAAAGAAATATAGCATTACAAAATTAGAGACAAACACCTACTGTTAACTTCGCGCATATTTACGGGCAGGCAGCAGAAAGTCGACTTGTAATCTCACATAAAAGAAAATGGAATCACACTGCCTGAGATACTATAACTTTTAACATTCTTAAGAGTCCACATCTGCTCCCTCTTTACGTCAGTGGTTTAGAACTACATGTACCAGATAGCTCGCAAGCTGTTTCAGTAGTACAGATTCAGTTGTGGAATTGAATAATAAAACTGCAGTGTATGTGAGAGAATCAGTTCTTGGTTCACATCTGATAGGTCAACTCAGTTCCAACGAAATTCCTTACATTCAGTTACTCACACATAATTCTACCAGAGACAACTTTCTACATTCTTAAAATGGTGACGCGCTTAGTAATATGAAGGCTTTGAGAATTCTCGGATGAGGACACGTGAGCAGCACTCTCGGATGGCTCATACTCATGACTTTCTCAGAAGATGAACGTAAGCGACTCCATTAACAAGTTATTTTTCTCCGTCAGCACTTACAACATACTACTCGTATGTAAGCTTTTCAGATTTTGATTCCTAATTGCTA
Source organism: Schistocerca gregaria (assembly GCF_023897955.1). Lineage (NCBI taxonomy): Eukaryota > Metazoa > Arthropoda > Insecta > Orthoptera > Acrididae > Schistocerca > Schistocerca gregaria. The sequence continues at coordinate 548,384,502 of NC_064931.1, forward strand.
TGACGCGGAATACATTTTAAATTGTTAAATGGCAACCGAGAGGAAGCCCTTACAGCCAGAGGCACTTAGTTTGAGAGATAATACAAAAAATTTATGCCTAATGTCTTGGGTTGAGCTCAGCCACTATAACAAGCTGGATTACGATGAGGATTCAGCGTATTAGACCACTTCGACTATACGAGAGGCGTTTGAAATGTCCGTGCAAAGTCCGAGAGATGGCACCACCGGCGCGTATCAAAGTCATGTTTAGTTAGTAGCGTCTTTGGAAAGAACGCACATTGGTCTGTTTCTTTGTGTTTGGCATTCGTGTGCATCAAGGAAGTCGAGTGATTGTCAAAAAATGGGTGAAAAAGAATATAGTGATTAAACATTACTTTATGAAAGGCAAAAAGCCTCAGGAGACGAAAGAGAAGCTTGATAAACATTACGGTGACTCTGAACCTTCGATTAGAACAGTTTATAAGTGGCTTCAAAATTTTAGGAGTGGCCATATGGGCACAAGTGATGCTGAACGTTGTCGACGCCCTGTGGAGGTTACGACTCCAGAAATAATTGATAAAATCCATGATATGGTGATGGATGACAGAAGAGTTAAGGTGCGTGAGATTGCTGGTGCTGTGGGCATCTCGAATGAACGGGTACATAATATTTAGCATACACATTTGGACATGAGAAAGCTATCCGCAAGATGGGTTCCGCGATTGCTCACGCTTGACCAAAAACGAAATCGTGTGAAGTGTTGCAAGGATGGTTTGCAGCTGTTCAGGAAGAATCCGCAGGACTTAAAGCATCGTTTCGTCATTGTGGATGAAACATGGATACATTACTATACTACTGAGATCAAACAACAATCTAAACAATGGGTTACCAAGGGTGAATCTGCACCATAAAAGGCTAAGACCATTCCTTCGGTCAGAAAGGTTATGGCGATTGTCTTTTGGAATTTGCAAGGGACAATCCTCATCGACTATCTGGAAAAGGGTAAAACTGTTAAAGGTGCATATTATTCATCGTTATTCGACAGTTTGAAAACCGATCTGTAAGAAAAGCGGCGGCGACTGGACCACAAAAATGTCCTTTTCCATCACAACAATGGATCAGCACACACCTCAGCAGTTGTGGTAGCAAAATCATTGGAAAAAGGATTCCACCTCGTTTCACATCCCCCCTATTCTCCAGACTTCGCTCCCTCATACTACTGTTTGTTCCGCAATTTGAAGAAATGGCTTGCGGGACAAAATTTTATTCAAACGAGGAGGTGATTGCAGCAACTAATAGTTATTTTGCAGACTTGGGCTATTACTATTATTCGTAAGGGATCAACAAATTAGAACAGCGTTGGACGAAGTGTATAAGTCAAAAGGAGACTATGTCGTTAAATTAAAAAATGTTTACCCCAAACACGTAAGTAGTTTTAATTTTTGCACGGACTTTTCAAACGCCCCTAGTATGCGGCAAGTGATGAGACCTAACAAACGAACATGAAATGCTTCTTTGTCCATCATTCGTCGTATTTGAATAGTCATTTGATTCAGTGAGCCATGCATCAGTCAGAAAGGCCTTATGAGAACAAAAGGTAGAACAAATGAACGTTACAGTAATCCACAACGTATGCAATAGGGGAACTGCAGCCTCTTGTTTTCAATCTTGTAGAAATCTGAAGTAGTTTGACTTAAGGGAAACATTTCGAAAACGAAAAAAAAAGTTCAACAATTCAGCGGAGACTTTTCTGCTATTGTAGACTAAAGGCGGTATTGAAACTAAGGTATTTCTGCATCGAGGAATTGATAACCGCACAAAAAGTCATGGAAAGTTCGACGCAAGGCTTAACTCGAAGAAAGATCGCGAAACAGCAGATGGCATTCGTGTAGTGACCAATGTCAGTGAGGTAATGCAACGGGTTGGGGCACTGAAATTAAAATGGACAGGACATATTGCGATAGGAAATCATGGAAGGTGAATGAAAGTATTTCTCGCGTGGTGTCCAAGCGAGAAGACCACCAGACTGCTGGTTAAGGGCATCAGAATATTTCTTGACTTTGAGTGACGGGAGACACGAGTGCTTTTAACTTTCAAGATATTACTGCTCGTTTTGAAAGGCTAAAGCTCATTAGAGACTGAAACAGCGGCATAATAGTACTATTATTAATATTAGGGGAGAGTTAACTATATTGTATCGGCACTTAATTAGTACCACTACTATGAAATTCGCACCTCTTCCACCGTCGGATATTTATTGACTTCAGAGTGAACCACCTGCTTCTTGGGAACATATTGTCAGGTATGAGCTATGTGTGTTGAGGAGCGGATAGTCTCAAGATAGCATTGATTTTGTTGTGGTTTTAATCTAACTTATTGTGTCGTAGCTCAGAGAAATACTGTTATAAGGCAAGTGACAACATAATTTTTTTTCGGTGAGTATGCATTAAATGACGGTAGTTTACAGGCAGTATGAGTCTGTATTCCTTTTGATTCATTTGTAGTAAACTCACAGAGAGAAGATGGCGACGTTACCTAAAATGTACCGATGGAAGTTTCCGAGAATAATTAGTTTGTATTACAGTATGGAAACTAAAAATTATTATGGAAAGACGAGCACAGATAAACTGCATTTAGCTGTAAGAGTACAGGTAAATTTGGAACATGGGTTAACTGACTGTGCACGAATATAAAACTGAAACTGAAAACGAACTGGAAGAGAACATTCTTATGTGCGAAGGGATGATTATTGGTTTAAGCATGTTGGATGAAAGAAAACTTGGATTCGATACTGAGAAAGGCAACTGTCCCGTAATTTCAATTCAGCGGAAGCCAAGGCAAGCAAAAAGGGGGCTGTATGTGTCCAGCTAAAAAATGTCATCAAGTCCGAGGGAAATGATGAAAGCTCGAAATACAGCTTCCAAGCCCTAGCCAAGGAGCCCCTGATCTTAGGAACGGTCCATACAGAAACAAAAACTCTAACCGACGTAAATGAGAAGATATTTAGATCTACTTCTCCTCCTTCAAAAAGGAGGTGTTCTGGAGACTCTGTGGGGAAACTACCGCGGAAATTCATTCGTAGAATAGATGAATGGTAAAGCGATTTGTGCGAGGAAGACAGAATGGAAGAAATAATCAGATACATGAAATACAAAATGTGGATTCAAGAAAAGTGTGGAGGGATGGAGAAAGGAGTGGTATAGTTATATTTCAGTGCCTGCAAAGAGTGTTGTAAGAACTAAACTGTGATACATTTCCTTAAACTTAGTCTAGTGCATATGTTCAAGGACAGGGACATAGTTTATAACGGTGGTACATTTTATGCACACATTGGTACAAATCAGGTCACCTGATCCCTAGTTCATATCACTTGCAGATGTTTATAACATTAATTGTAGTGTTTATTTTTCTCATAATTTATTTTCTTTCTATCAGATACCAGGACCATCGTCCTGCATGTGGCCCGAGCTTCTCCGAAAGAAAAGACACCACACATATATGAAGACATACAGCTTGACGCCTTTAAGATCATTTCAGTGCGGATGCAGTCCCGCTCCTGAAATCCGTCGCGATGCGGGGAGCAATGGATTTGGAGGAAAGGGGCGCTACTTTATTAGCGTGGGACAAGATAGGAACTGGGGTCGGACGGAAAGCGTGCTCGGATAGTCGAAGCAGTTAAGGCAACCGTTCACGCAAAGACAGAAATTCGGGTTCGAACCCCACTCCGGCGCAAACTGAATCCATTTCAAAGTCCAACTGCAGCCATTGTCAGAATTTACACTGAGGGGCCAAAGAAATTGCTATAGGCGTGATTATTCAAATGTAGAGATATGTAAACAGGCAGAACACAGTGCTGCAGTCGGCAACGCCGATATAAGAAAACAAGCCTCTGGTGCGGTTATTAGATCGGTTACTGCTGTTACAATGGCAAGTTATCAAGATTTAAGTTAGTTTGAACGTGGTGTTAAAACAACTACGAGGAAGCGATGAAATGGAGATTTTCCCGTACGATCATTTCACGAGTGTACCGTGAATATCAGGAATCCCCGTAGAACATCAAATCTCCGACATCACCGCGGTCGGAAGAAGATCCTACAAGAACGGGACCAAAGACGACTGAAGAGAATCGTTCAACGAGACAGAAGCACAACCCTTCCTCAGATTGTTGCGGATTTCAATGCTGCGCCAGCAACAAGTGTCAGCATGCAAACCATTAAACTAAACATCATCGGTATGGGCTTGGGGAGCCGAAAGCCCACTCGTGTACCCTTGATGACTGCACGACACAAAGCTTTACGCCTCAGCCGGGCCCATCAAAACCGACATTGGGCTGTTGATGACTGGGTGCATGTCGCTTAGTCGGACGAGTCTCGTTTGAAGTTGTATTGAGCGGATGGACGTGTACGGGTATGGAGACAACCTCACGTATCCATGGACCTTGCGTGTCAGGAGGGGACTGTCCAAGTTGGTGGAGGCTCTGTAATGGTGTACGGCGTGTGCAGTTGGAGTGATATGGGATCGCTCATATGTCTAGATAAGACTGTGACAGGTGACACGCACGTAAGCATCCTGTCTGATCACCTGCATCCATTCATGTCCATTGTGCATTCCGACGGGCAATTCCTGCAGTTCACCTCACGCATCCAGAATTGCTACAGAGTGGCTCCAGAAACACTCCTGTGAGTTTAAATGCTTCCGCTGGCTACCAAACTCCCTAGACATGAACATTATTTAGCATATCTGGGATATCTTGCAACGTGCTGTCCAGAAGATATCTCCACACCCTCGTACTCTTACGGATTTATGGACAGCTGTGTAGGATTCACGGTGTCAGTCCACTCCAGCACTACTTCAGACATTAGTCGAGTCCATACCATGTCGTTTTGCGGCACTTCTACGTGCTCGTGGCGGCCCTACACGATATTAGGCAGGTGTTTCTTTGGCTCTTCAGAGTATATAGATCATACACAACAAATGATGGTACGTAAGAATACAGACACAGCTCCAACAAACACAGCTTGCAGAAGCACTTTGTTTGGTACAGGAGAAATGCACCGTAGATTCACTGACGCGCTGGTAGGACACCTGCTTGCTTTTTGGCGCTGAGCGGCCACTTTCAAATCCAATTCTGTGAGTCTACTACCCCCTGGCACGGATAATGAAAAACGTACAACCTCAACTCCAGCAAGGATTCAGTTAGTTTGCGTTAGAGAACTGAAAATTTGTGCAGACGATTAAATTATTATCGGTAACATCACTAAACCGACTTAATAAGGCGTCAGATAAAGATTGGTACAACGCTAGATTACGGAAATTTCAGAAGGAAGAACTCCGGAAAACACGACACAAGTACCTACAAAGCGAAATCAAACTCCATCAACGAAATTTGGAAGATTGTCAAAAATGGCTTTGAGCACTATGGGACTTAACATCTGTGGTCATCAGTCCCCTAGAACTTAGAACTGCTTAAACCTAACTAACCTAAGGACATCACACACATCCATGCCCGAGGCAGGATTCGAACCTGCGACCGTAGCAGTTGCGCGGTGGGGCGATTGTCGACGGATATTCCGTGATTATTGTGATATAAGCAACCCGTGGTCTCCGGCGGCTCGTTACAGAGTAATGTTTCAATTACGATTAATTCGACTTACCCCTCACTACCAGTAGTGAGCGTTAGCACGCCCCTTCCAGGAGTCTGGGAGGCGCGGCGGCCAGGGATCGAATACGCAAGGCGGGTTACCGAGGGGCGAGTGTGCTGGTCAGCCTGCAAATTATTTTTTGGTTGTTTTCCACATGAAACTAGGCGGACACTGGGCTGGTACACACGTAATGTCTCAGGGCTGGTACCCACACGAATCACAAATACACTGACGGAAAAGTATCATGAGAATCAAGGAGTTGTATGACATAAACGAAAGTTGGTAGGCATGTTTCAGCATCTGAAACATGATGTCTATTCATACACTCCTGGAAATAGAAAAAAGAACACACTGACACCGGTGTGTCAGACCCACCATACTTGCTCCGAACACTGCGAGAGGGCTGTACAAGCAATGATCACACGCACGGCACAGCGGACACACCAGGAACCGCCGTGTTGGCCGTCGAATGGCGCTAGCTGCGCAGCATTTGTGCACCGCCGCCGTCAGTGTCAGCCAGTTTGCCGTGGCATACGGAGCTCCATCGCAGTCTTTAACACTGGTAGCATGCCGCGACAGCGTGGACGTGAACCGTATGTGCAGTTGACGGACTTTGAGCGAGGGCGTATAGTGGGCATGCGGGAGGCCGGGTGGACGTACCGCCGAATTGCTCAACACGTGGGGCGTGAGGTCTCCACAGTACATCGATGTTTCCGCCAGTGGTCGGCGGAAGGTGCACGTGCCCGTCGACCTGGGACCCGACCGCAGCGACGCACGGATGCACGCCAAGACCGTAGGATCCTACGCAGTGCCGTAGGGGACCGGACCGCCACTTCCCAGCAAATTAGGAACACTATCGCTCCTGGGGTATCGGCGAGGACCATTCTCAACCGTCTCCATGAAGCTGGGCTACGGTCCCGCACACCGTTAGGCCGTCTTCCGCTCAAGCCCCAACATCGTGCAGCCCGCCTCCAGTGGTGTCGCGACAGGCGTGAATGGAGGGACGAATGGAGACGTGTCGTCTTCAGCGATGAGAGTCGCTTCTGCCTTGGTGCCAATGATGGTCGTATGCGTGTTTGGCGCCGTGCAGGTGAGCGCCACAATCAGGACTGCATACGACCGAGGCACACAGGGCCAACACCCGGCATCATGGTGTGGGGAGCGATCTCCTACACTGGCCGTACACCTGTGGTGATCGTCGAGGGGACACTGAATAGTGCACGGTACATCCAAACAGTCATCGAACCCATCGTTCTACCATTCCTAGACCGGCAAGGGAACTTGCTGTTCCAACAGGACAATGCACGTCCGCTTGTATCCCGTGCCACCCAACGTGCTCTAGAAGGTGTAAGTCAACTACCCTGGCCAGCAAGATCTCCGGATCTGTCCCCCATTGAGCATGTTTGGGACTGGATGAAGTGTCGTCTCACGCGGTCTGCACGTCCAGCACGAACGCTGGTCCAACTGAGGCGCCAGGTGGAAATGGCATGGCAAGCCGTTCCACAGGACTACATCCAGCATCTCTACGATCATCTCCATGGGAGAATAGCAGCCTGCATTGCTGCGAAAGGTGGATATAGACTGTACTAGTGCCGACATTGTGCATGCTCTGTTGCCTGTGTCTATGTGCCTGTGGTTCTGTCAGTGTGATCATGTGATGTATCTGACCCCAGGAATGTGTCAATAAAGTTTCCCCTTCCTGGGACAATGAATTCACGGTGTTCTTATTTCAATTTCCAGGAGTGTATTTCGCACCACTCGCGTAAGCGTCGCTAGTAGCGCCACTCAGAGGATTCAAATTAGGTTTGCTTTAAATACACGCTATAACTACCGTGTGCATTAGTTAAGTTTTAGAGTGTACGTGATGAATTGGTGACAGTCAAGAATGCCTTTAAGGTGGCAAACACCCCACTGAGTTTGAGCAAGGTCTTGTAATGGGGCTATGAGAAGTTAAAAGTTCCTTCTGCGATACTGCATAAAGAATTGACAGGAATGTAGCTATTGTACACGATTGGTGGCAGCGGTGCTCACGAGAATGTATGGTCGCAAGAAGACTGGGCTCCAGGCGGCCGTGTGGCACTATCGAGGGGGAAGTCCACCGTGTTTGGCGAATTGCTCTGGCACATCGTACTGCTTCTGCAGCAGCAATTTGAGCAGCAGTTGGCACCACAGTGACACAAAGAACTGATACAAATAATTTACTTTAAGTACAGCTCCGAGCCAGACCCCTTGAGCGTGCCTTCCACCGACCCTAAACAACCTCCATTTGCGACTTCAGTGGTGTCAACCGAAAGCTCATTCGAGAGCACGGTGGAGGTCTGTTGTGTTTTCGGATGAAAGCTGGTTCTGTCTCGGTCATACCAGTTATTAATGTACCAGCATTTCATACGAGGGTTGGAACTTATATAGCGGCAACTATTTACTCACAACCGATACAAAAGAGTTACTTGTTTGCGCCTGTTACTGTCATTCAAAGTAGTCACCAGCGTTGTGTAGCACCCGTTGTCAGCGATGTGGAAGGCGTAGTGTACCGTCAGCAGAGCCTGCTATGTTGATCGTGCGAATGGAGCGGTCTACTACCTGTCGAATCTGTGGAACAGTTCTGAAGCGAATGCCACGAAGTGGTTCCTTCATCTTCGGAATCAAATAAACGTCGCAAGGACTTACGTCCGGGGAGGATGTTGGATGGTTCAGTACTTCCCAGTCACATTGACCGAACAGAGCAGCCACAGCTTGCGCTGTATGCGCCCGCTCATTGTCATGCAAAATGATGGGTGGGTTGCGCATAAAGTGTCACCACTTCTTTCGCAAAACTGTTCGCAGATGATGCTCCAAAAACGAACAGCAATACTGTGCATTGACGATCTGCCGTGGAGGCACGTAATGCGTTAGAATAACACCATCTTTCGCAAAGCTGTTCTCAGATGATGATCCAAAAACGAACAGCAATACTGTGCATTGACGATCTGCCGTGGAGGCACGTAATGCGTTAGAATAACACCATCACAATCGTACACGAGAATCGCCGTAACTTTCACCATACTGGGGCTATGACGCACTTTCGACTTTTGCGGCGACCCACAATGACGCCATTCGTTGGACTGGCGTTTCAGTTTTGGCTCGTACGATGTGGCCCACGTCTCATCCAGTGTTACGATACGGCGTAAGAAAGCCTCTTCTTCGCGCTCATAGCGCTCCAAGTGATTCTGAGCAGCGTCGTAACGCATCCATTTCTGCGTTTCCGTCAATTCATGCGGAAGCCATCGTGATAAAATTTTTCGCATGCCCAGGCGTCCCTTCAGGATGAGAAGCACAGTCGTATGCGCTAATCCGGTTTCGTGGGCGAGCTCAAGAATCGATGGCGTCGATCACTGTCTACTAACGCAGCAACAGCATGCACTTTTTCTTCAGAGACGCTAGAACAACCTGCCCGATGCATTTCTGCCACAGTTTACGACCTTCATTGAAGGCTTTTACCCAACGTGCCAATGTTCTCTACAGCAATGTCGATTCCCCGCACGCCTCTTGAAGACCTTGATGACACTGTACTGCTGTACGACCTCTGGCATATTCAATCTTGATCCAACTCCGCTGTTCCTGTTCCGAAAACATAGTGACACCGTTACGTTAAACCGCTCGCCCACAAGTGACTTTGTTTCCCTCGAACGCCGGTGACGTGAGCCGGGCGAGTCCATTTGCTCGGTGGTAAGGTAAGTATGTCAACAACGAGTGCTATCAGTGACAATAGTAGATTGCATCGCATAGTGTCTCCACAGCAGTGTTGCCACTATTTAAGTTGCAACCTACGTATTGGCAATGGATTATCTCGTGCTTACAATAATCTTTGATCTCACAATATTACTCGGCAACGGCCTTGCCACAGTGGATACAACGGTTCCCTTGACATCACCGAAGTTAAGCGCTGTTGAGCGTAGCCGGCACTTGGTTGGGTGACCATCCAGCCGCCATGCGCTGTTCCCATTTTCGGGGTGCACTCAGCCTCGTGATGCCAATGGAGGAGCTACTCGACAGAATAGTAGTGGCTTCGGTCGAGAATACCATCATAATGACCGGGAGAGCGGTGTGCTGACTCCACGCCACTCCTATGCGCATCCTCCGCGGAGGATGACACGGCGGTCGGATGGTCCCGATAGGCCACTCGTGGCCTGAAGACATAGTGCTTTTTTTTTACAATATTAATCACTTTAAAATATTCCCTAGACATATGTATTCCCAAAACTTCATTACTTTAAATTAACTTTTTGGTGTTGCGATGTCTTTCCGTAAGTGTATTTAGAAAACATACTCATAGTGTCAAATGGGATAAGATTAGATGCAAAAAGTACTCACACTTTCAAGTGAGATAAAGGAGACTCAGACATTTTGGGTACACACTATCTCTACTGGGGGGGGGGGGGGGGGGTTCAAATGGCTCTGAGCACTATGCGACTTAATTTCTCTGAGGTCATCAGTCGCCTAGAACTTAGAACTAATTAAACCTAACTAACCTAAGGACATCACACACATCCATGCCCGAGCCAGGATTCGAACCTGCTACCGTAGCGGTCGCTCGGTTCCTGACTGTAGCGCCTAGAACCGCACGGCCACACCGGCCGGCCCGGTGAGGGGGGGGGGGGGGGGGTGTGAAGGGAAGAAATGCAAATGGAAATGTTGATCCTTCCAGTCTGTGTCATCCTGGATTAGTAATTCATATGACACCGCGCCTGGAAATTACAACACAGTTGGCACAGAAAAGGAAAATAAACAGAAAGACTGTGTTGAAAAACTTAAAAAAAAACAGGCTAACAAGGTAATTTGCCAAACCTAAAAATTCTGCATGACAAGGTAAATCGTGAATTACGTGTTCATTTTATAGCAAAGAGACAACAACGCACAATACAAGACTACATATTGAGACTGGAAATAAAGAAGAAAATTGACCCTCACAATTCAGTCAAAGTATGTAACTTGTGGGTAAAGAAATTTAAGTGTAAGAATCAGAGTATCTGTCGCCAAATAACCCACAAAGTTAGCTATCGGTTAGCTGAAGGGGATGCCGATATTCAACAAAAAGCTTATCCGTTCCTGAGAGGAATCAGGTTTCTCATTGAAGAAAAACGTCTGTCACCAGGTCAAGTAATTAATGCCGACCAATCAAGTTTTTATAGAGAGTTACGATCAGGAGGGACTTTCTCAGTGAAGGGAAACAAGCATGTATTTTGTGTGGTGGGATCCATAGCGGATACCACATGCTCTTATCTGATAATGCCTGGGTCTGTGATGGATGGTACGCTGTTGCTCCATTTTTATTCCCTTGTATCACTGTCCACTGGCCAGTTTCCTGCAAATATCAATATAAATTTATCAAACATCATGTCGATTGCTAATAGCGATCTACTAATATGACGAAGACGGATTCAAAAGTCTCCCTATAACAGGTAATTTTGCCAGATATTTAAAAATCTAAATCCTTTCTTCTGGTTGACTCTTGGACAGCGAACAGAGATGACGAACTGTACAACTCTACAGTTCATGAAGGCGTTGAGTTCATCATAAGCTGATTTCAGCAAAATGCCCAGGCATTGTGCAATCTGCTGAATTTTCCTTCTTCCACCCATAAAAAGAATTTGTGAAATTCATCACAGACACATTCATGGTATCTTCTGATAATGAGCACTTCTTACGCGTTCAATAATGTATTTCCAGTTCTAGGTGGCACGATTCTCCAACTTACACAAATTATCATTTTCTTCCTTGAAGTTACACGAAATACTTTCCTCAAGTATTTCAAACACCTTTGGATTATTAATCAAAATATCCACGGGTGTACTGCCGGTCTATAGTGTCCAACGGGCACAATATTTCGGCGATCAAACATGTCGCCATCATCAGGTGAACTGACGGACTGAGCTCCTGTGAACGTGCCGGCACGGAGATCCGTACGCCATGGCTGCTCAGGGGGAACCTTTGGATTATTGTTTTGAAGAAGTATTAACGGAAGAATATTTCCATGAGAACTGTGACCAAAACGCGTTCACCAAATGTGCACTGTGTATGTAGTGGCCGCGCTGTTACTGCTGACCTACAAATGTTTTGCCTCCGATAGTGCAGTCAAATAAGTAAACTCCGTTGTCGAGTGTTTAATGTCATATTATTGGCTATTTGTCTCAAATCAACCATCATCACACAGTATTCTCATCGTAATTTTAACGACCGATATCTCCCGTTCTAATTGTCCATAGCACCTACAATTCTTATAGCGCGTGTATATTTTATTGCTCTTTTAACTTCACTATGTGTGAATATAATTTGCACGACAACATATCGTGACCTTCCTGTATGATAGCGAGCATGAGTGATAAGAATAAAGTGGAAATTACTGTTGTCAACATCAAGTGCTGTTACTGAATGGAGGAAGCTTGTTTTCAAACGACACACACAACGCATACTGTCGACATTTACACTGTTGTGCAGATATTGCCAGTGCAATTATTCTGTAAATAACCACCGGAAACCACGGGTCACTCAAACCAAAATACCGAGAAAATACCGCCGTACAGTTTCCGAAATGTAGTCGGTAGAGCCCGGTTTATCCCTGCAGAGCAAAACTACTTAAAAAAAAAAAATCAAATGTGAGTGAAATCTTATGGGGCTTAACTGCTAAGGTGATTAGTCGATAAGCTTACACACGTCTTAATATAAATTATTTAAGGACAAACACACACACCCATGCCAGAGGGAGGACTCGGGCCTCCGCCGGAACCAGCCGCACAGTCTATGACTGAAGCGCCTGAGACCGCTCGGCTAATCCCGTGCGGCAAAACTACTTTGAATATGTACATTACTCTGATGTACGTGGGCCCATTCCACCTTGGAACACACAAAGTCACGTCTGCGTACTCTGATTCTGTTTGATTGAGCGCAGCGTTAAGTCACGGCAGCGCAGCGAGTGCGGCCCGAGTTTGTGCCATTAGCTGGCTATCGGTTAGGCGGTGGCCGGGCGACGCTGGTTTGTGCCTCGCTTCCGCTGGGGCCAGCGTGGCTCTACGTGGGTTCTTCGCGGGCCGCTCGTGACGTCAGTGTCCAATATCCATTAAAATTTCCAAGTTGTATTGCACGTGCAGCGCTAACCGTGCTGACCACAGGAAAGACCGAGGTGTTAATTGAAAGAATTTTATTTCGAACCCAGTGATACATAGATATCTGGAAATGATATTTGAGAGGAGATACGGAGACAAATAGATTTGAATATAACTAATATACTTAATAATTTCTAACTTTTAAAATATTCATCCCACCAAAGAAATCGAGCACTCAGTTTGTAGGTCTTGATAAGATGCATCGACAGAACTACTTACATGACCATTAACTTTAATAATTATGCTGTGTAAGACATTTTAACTGCGAAATTAATTGAAATCAGCATATCTTAGGAGTCCGCATCTCGTGGTCTCGCGGAAGCGTACTCGCTTCCCGAGAACGGGGTCCCGTGTTCGATTCCCGGCGGGGTCAGGGATTTTCACCTGCCTCGAGATGACTGGGTGTTGTTGTATCGTCTTCACCATCATCATTCATCCCCATTGCGGTCGGAGGAAGGCAATGGCAAACCACCTCCACTAGGACCTTGCCGAGTACGGCACTGCAGGTCTCCCGCATTGTTCCTCTACGCTCTGTCAAGGAGTATGGGACTTCATCATCATCATATCTTAGGAATGAAGGCAGATACACTGATAGCATGGCAATATGTGTGGTGAATGCTATTCACCACATACACCATGTAGGTGTTAAGATTTATTGTTTTATTATCCATTTTTATGGTTCAAAATGGCTCTGAGCACTATGCGACTTAACATCTATGGTCATCAGTCCCCTAGAACTTAGAACTACTTAAACCTAACTAACCTAAGGACATTACACACATCCATGCCCGATGCAGGATTCGAACCTGCGTCCGTAGCAGTCGCGCGGTTCCGGACTGAGCGCCTTAACCGCGAGACCACCGCGGCCGGCTATCCATTTTTATTATTCTATGCTAAAGTAGCACAGTTTTATGCATAATTTAAATTTCATCAAAGTTACATGAATTCTAATGGCAGCAATGAAAAGAGGAGGCAAAACGAAATAAGACTGAAAGACCATTCATATTTGTATCATAAACAGCAAAAGTACTACGAGGATAAACAGTTCCGACCGCTGTAAACTCAATTTGTGAGTATTTCAACTTTTATCCGAGAGCAAATTATTGCACCTAGAAATTATTATTATTATTATTATATACGTTTATAGTGCCAAAAGTTAGCACACAGCTCTTGGCGCACACAGAATTTCAAGTTGTATAAAAGGTTTGATAATCACATGAGGCCCTCATGTGACGTCAGTGGCTCGCTTTCCGAAGGTGGGAGTGCCGGGGGTTGAAGAGGTACTACTGTTTGCTGGAGAGGATGATCAAGTCTTTATAATACGATACTGCAGTGTCTGTGTTGCTCAGAAGTACGATGCAAAGTTCCTTCAGACGGCATGCATATCCGAAGCAACGGATACATTGGTGACTACTGCTGTTATGAAATGCATGAACTGTACTAACATTTGCAGTTGTGGACAACCATCACTGTATAATGGAATGACGACAGTGAAAATTTGTTCCGAATCGGGACTCTAACCAGGATTTCCAGCTTTATCGCGATTGGCCGTCTTACCATTTTTCCCTTCATTTTGTTCGTCATTGTTCTCATCATTTGGTCTGGGCCAAAGCTTACCGTTGAATACTTCACTCAGCTTTTTATTACAGAGGGCAGCCACCTCGCTGACCGGATACGTTGAGCTATCGTTTGGCTACCAAGCAATACTGCATCGTACTTCCGAACAACACAGGGGGCTGCAATTTTGCAATTTTCCGCCGACACCGGGCAAGGTACTTCCAGTTGAAAAATGTCTCCCGGAAGTTCGGGTCTGGCCGTGACTCATGCTTGGATACCGTAATGCTAAGGCGACCACTCGCGACAAGAGGTCCGGCACAAATGTTCATTGTCTTCATTCCACTATACAGCTGATGATTTTCCGTAATCGTAAATGGGAATACAGTTAATACGACGGTTGCCCACTAAGTAAGTTTCGATTGATCGCGAAATGGAAACCACATTGCAAATCAGAAATGTTTTATTTGTAACAGTTAGCTACATCTTCCAGCTAAGTTGAGCTATCGTTTGGCTACCAAGGAATACTGTATCGTATTTCGGAACAACACAGGGGGCTGCAATTTCCCATTTTTCCGCCGACACCGGGCAAGGTACTACGTAGTTGCCGTTCTGACTTGGACATTTGTCGTAGCGGTGTACTAACTCTCCAATATCCTCATCATAGACAGCCGCCAGTGCTTACCACCAATTCTCTACGCTGGCCTACAGCTCGTTTTCTGTGCCAAAATGTCTCCATAGCCAGCGGTTCATGTGAGCAGAGATGAAACTCAGAGGGAGACAATTACGGGCTGCATTGTGGGTAAACAAACATTTCCAATTGCAAACGATGCAGGAGCATCTTCATTGCCACTGTAGAATGCGGTTGAGAATTGTGTTGAAGAAGAAACCTCACGACTGAGAATTGTCTTGAAGAAGAAACCGCACGACAGTTATATAATGTTGGCTGCATAGCTTCAGGCGAAATTTCTCACCAGGTCTTCGTACTTAAACGGAAACACTATTTTCTAGGCATCTTTACGCTCTCACTGTCAGCTCATAAATAAGAAGAGCGATGTGATGCTATCTAGGGTCATACTAGAAACACTGCCCAACACATCTGTGCAAAGCTTTATCGGATTATCATTGTCGTTTCCATTTCAAGACCGATCGGAACTTACAGGGTGTTTCAAAAATGACCGGTATATTTGAAGCGGCAATAAAAACTAAACGAGCAGCGATAGAAATACACCGTTTGTTGCAATATGCTTGGGACAACAGTACATTTTCAGGCGGACAAACTTTCGAAATTACAGTAGTTACAATTTTCAACAACAGATGGCGCTGCAAGTGATGTGAAAGATATAGAAGACAACGCAGTCTGTGGGTGCGCCATTCTGTACGTCGTCTTTCTGCTGTAAGCGTGTACTGTTCACAACGTGAAAGTGTGCTGTGGACAACATGGTTTATTCCTTAGAACAGAGGATTTTTCTGGTGGTGGAATTCCACCGCCTAGAACACAGTGTTGTTGCAACAAGACGAAGTTTTCAACGGAGGTTTAATGTAACCCAAGGACCGAAAAGTGATACAATACAGGATCTGTTTGAAAAATTTCAATGGACTGGGAATGTGACGGATGAACTTGCTGGAAAGGTAGGGCGATCGCGTACGGCAACCACAGAGGGCAACGCGCAGCTAGTGCAGCAGGTGATCCAACAGCGGCCTCGCTTTTCCGTTCGCCGTGTTGCAGCTGCGGTCCAAATGACGCCAACGTCCACGTATCGTCTCATGCGCCAGAGTTTACACCTCTATCCATACAAAATTCAAACGCGGCAACCCCTCAGCGCCGCTACCATTGCTGCACGAGAGACATACGCTAACGATATTGTGCACAGGATTGATGATGGCGATATGCATGTGGGCAGCATTTGGTTTACTGACGAAGCTTATTTTTACCTGGACAGCTTCGTCAATAAACAGAACTGGCGCATATGGTGAACCGAAAAGCCCCATGTTGCAGTCCCATCGTCCCTGCATCCTCAAAAAGTACTGGTCTGGGCCGCTATTTCTTCCAAAGTAATCATTGGCCCATTTTTCAGATCCGAAACGATTACTGCATCACGCTATCTGGACATTCTTCGTGAATTTGTGGCGGTACAAACTGCCTCAGACGACACTGCGAACACCTCGTGGTTTATGCAAGATGGTGCCGGGCCACATCGCCCGGCCGACGTCTTTAATTTCCTGAATGAATATTTCGATGATCGTGTGATTGCTTTGGGCTATCCGAAACATACAGGAGGCGGCGTGGATTGGCCTCCCTATTCGCCAGACATGAACCCCTGTGACTTCTTTCCGTGGGGACACTTGAAAGACGAGGTGTACCGCCAGAATCCAGAAACAATTGAAAAGCTGAAGCAGTACATCTCATCTGCATGTGAAGCCATTCCGCCAGACACGTTGTCAAAGGTTTCGGGTAATTTCATTCAGAGACTACACCATATTATTGCTACGCAAGGTGGATATGTGGAAAATATCGTACTATAGAGTTTCGCAGACCGCAGCGCCATCTGTTGTTGACAATTGTAACTACTGTAATTTCGAAAGTTTGTCTGCCTGAAAATGTACTGTTGCCCCAAGCATATTACAACAAACGGTGTATTTCTATCGCTGCTCGTTTAGTTTGTATTGCCGTTTCAAATATACCGGTCATTTTTGAAACACCCTGTACTTTCTGGACACCCCTCGTATATAAGTCTCTATAAGATCAGCCTAGAAGCTCCTCGGAGTGTTTTGTCAGTAAGTTGGTCGGTCAGTCGGTCGGCCTTCACTTGGTGATTTGGTACGATTTGAGTGGTGATAGTTTTATGAGCAGTTTTCCAACCACGGTCGTTAGGTGCTTGAAATATTTCAAGTTCCGTGTGATTTAGAAATATTCTGGCATTGTTTGTACAGATTACTTTTGCACAGTGCTGGACTTAGTTTCAGATACAATGGTGGGCCTTACAGCGGAATGGTTTAGTCGAACATGCCGAAATCTACACAGAAAGTTTTCATGCAGGAGGAATACGCCGAAAGAAATGCACTGTCAAAACTTTAGCTGCTTAAATGTACTGAAAGTATTTTATTTAAAAATGTTAAATTTACTCATTTTTGCCACATGAACAACCGCTTATAACTGCAGTCTGTACAGCCCTTCCTGCCCAGAGAAAAAAATCGACAAGTAAGCTCACGCAGGCGAGATTAGAGGACGTGGCATCGAGAAGTGTGATGTCCAAACTGCAAACACACGAATTAAACCATAAGAAAAATGTCCCAATCATTAATTTCTTTAATAACTTGCAGTTAATATCGACAGCTAAACTATTGCAAAGATAATTGTTTTACACAAGTGAGCAAAGAAAATCAAGGCAGTGTATGATGTTACATTACAGACGACTTCCATCAATAGGGACTTTAATCTGTTGATGTTAAATATCTTACAACAATTCCTGTAGCACAGTTCTTATGATAATTATTGAGCAATTTATACTATGCTGACAATGAAAGAGTCCCTTGTTTATCCCCTGTATTCGTCACAAAAAAAGCAAAGTGTCTATTGGATGATGAAAAGAAACATTATCCTTACAGAAGGTGTATCTGATAATAGAAAAATTTATGCAATCTGGTGTTTCACAAAGATCTCTAGTTTCATTTAGACAATACTGGAATTGAGCAAGAAATCGTCATGGTGGCTGTTCTGCATATTGCGTTGCGTACTAGGCATACTTTATCAAATTATTAAAAGTGGTGATGCAAACTGACAACGCACAAATTACTCCGCTGATAAACATTAAATTGGAAAGAGCTATCGGATATTATATTTTACGATAATTTTCTGAAAAATGCTTTACGTTGTTGACTTTTTATCAAGATTAGCTCTAAGTGGACGATTCGGATGTACCACTGAAAATTATTCTCTCCCATTTTACCAGATTTTGCTACACTGATTACAAAACTTTTTCAAGTTAACAGTCCTTCTTTTAATTTCTAGTCATAATTTGACTTCATGTATCTGATGACAGAGGTAAACCTTCGGAAACAGGAACCATTGATAAGAATCAATGGTATTGTTGTATACGAATGTGTTATAGCATAAATCGGCTGTACAAGCGGTTCTATCTATTTTTCGCTAAAATTGATAAAAATTGATTTGCATTAAACCTAACTGATTGGATTTATATGCAACTTTTATGGGATAACAAGAAGCTTCATCTTCAAGTCAGCTATAAATTTCCGTACAGTATTAAGAATCAGTAACGTCTCCTCCACACGTTCACTTGAGGTTAACTTCGTAATTGCGGCTTCCTCTTCCGTGTAATTTCCTGCGTGTGGTTAACCAGGTCGAAGAACCCTGGAAATCAGTAATATTCATCTCACTTGCCAATCAGAGTGTCCAGGCTCATACACTCCTGGAAATTGAAATAAGAACACCGTGAATTCATTGTCCAAGGAAGAGGAAACTTTATTGACACATTCCTGGGGTCACATACATCACATGATCACACTGACAGAACCACAGGCACATAGACACAGGCATCAGAGCATGCACAATGTCGGCACTAGTACAGTGTATGTCCACCTTTCGCAGCAATGCAGGCTGCTATTCTCCCATGGAGACGATCGTATAGATGCTGGATATAGTCCTGTGGAACGGCTTGCCATGCCATTTCCACCTGGCGCCTCAGTTGGACCAGCGTTCGTGCTGGACGTGCAGACCGCGTGAGACGACGCTTCATCCAGTCCCAAACATGCTCCATAGGGGACAGATCCGGAGATCTTGCTGGCCAGGGAAGTTGACTTACACCTTCTAGAGCACATGGAATGGAAGTCAGCCCTAATACACCCCCTCCACAAGAAAGGAGACAAAACAGACCCTAATAACTATAGAGGAATTTCGTTTCTGCCGGTGGCATACAAAATTCTATCAAAAGCCCTGTTAAATCGCCTAGAATCTCAGATACATCCACAGATCGGAGACTACCAAGGAGGGTTCAGGAAGGGAAGATCATGCAGTGAGCAGATCTGGTGTCTGAGAACATTATTAACAACGAGAAAGTCCAGAAACACCACAGTAACATTTATTGATTTCAAGAAGGCTTACGATTCCATAGACAGAGAAACACTTTTTAATACACTAGAAGAAATGAAGGTAGACAATAAGACCAGAAAACTAATTCAGGAAACATTAACAAATACAAAGTCAAAAGTGAAGTTCATGGGAGAGATCTCATAATCTTTCGAAATCAAGACAGGAGTGAGACAGGGAGATGACCTGTCACCCATTTTATTTAACGCTGTTTTAGGGAAAATAATCAGGACGTGGGACAAAGGAGTCAATGGGGTAAAGATAGGGAGAGAGAAAAATAGAACCGTCAACATAAAATGTCTGGCCTTTGCCGACGATATAGCCATCATTACAAATGACAGAAAAGAAGCCATAGAAGCCCTAGAGATATTGCATGAAATCGCAGCCAGAACAGGACTACAAATATCATATGAAAAAAAACAGTACGTGGACACAAAATCTACAGACAGAAGCCCATTGATAACCAAGTACGGAAAGATAACAAAAGTAGAAAGTTTCAAATACCTGGGAGAGATTATACAGAAAACAGGACTGAATTCAACAGGCAATGAAGAAAGGGTTACAAAACTACAAAAAGCATACAGACTTACATGGAACCATTACAATAAAAGAAATATTTCCGTCAATGCCAAATTAAAACATTACAAAACAGTAGTCTTACCTGAGGCCTTGTATGCCTCAGAAACAACAGTAATCAGAGGAAGAACTAAAATCAAGGAAATGGAAAAGCAAGAGAGGAAAATTCTGAGAAAGATCTATGGGCCAGTTCAGAGACAGGGGATCTGGATAAAGAGACCAACAAAGGAATTGTACAAACAGGCAGAGACAATTACAGACAATATCAGAAATAGAAGGGCAAAATTCTATGGGCACATTCATAGGATGAATGAAAATAGGCTGACCAAGAAGATTTTTAACATAGTGGTGACGAATAAGGTGAAAACTAACTGGGTAAAGGAAACCATAGAAGACCTCAAAAATATAAACATCTCCACAGAAGAAATATCAAACACAGGAAAATACAGAGAAAAAAATCAACAAACAGAAATTCGAGGAAACACCAAAAGAGAAGAAATCAGGAAAGAAGTGAACAGAAGAGAGGAAGAAGAAACACAGTGAATTTATGAGAGGTTTTTGGGAAGAGAAAAGAAAGAGACAGAAACAAGTGCAATGAATTTGAAATGTACCAATTTATGTACCATATTGTCATTGTGAATATTGATTGTGTTTTAACGCTCTCGTTAATGGGGAATTAACGATAATAATAATAATTAAAACGAGTAGTGCTGAGAAAGCTCCAACTCTATACTTCAATATTGACAGCCTACAAGTTGAAAGAATACCAACATTATTTGGTGCCAGAACGAAAAAAAAAAAACAATGGCGGAATGTACACTTACATAAAATCCAGTGTTATAAGCATAGCAACAAAGGTGGTGGGCACAAGGGGAAACAACTACAGCCGTACAGCAGAATGGTGGTCGGAGGAAATAGAAGTGGCAGTTAAAGAAAAGAGGAACGGATTCAACTTGTGGCTGATTGATAAATCGGAAGTAACAAGAACAATCCACAAGGAATAGAACAATGGAGTGATTAAAAAGAAGGTAGCAAATAATGAAGTTGGAAAAGGACATGTGCCAATGTCAATAGCAAACTAGGATTTGGGAAAGTGAAACAAGCGCGGTCAGTAGTAAAATGACTTTGACAAGAAAACAAAAGCCAAAACTAATCTTCAACTGATAACACCAAAAGAATGGAACGAATATTTCCGAAAATTATTAAATGAGGATAGAGAAAAACGTCTAGAGTACGGAACAGTGCACGAAAAGGAGCAGGATGGGGAGAAGGTCCAAGTTTTAGAAAGCGAGGTGAGTGAGGTATTAAGAACAGGGAAGAATGGTAAATCACCTGGACCAGGAAATATCAATCTGGAGATCTTAAAATATGTTGGTGACGAAATTGTGGAACTAATATTACGGTTATTCAGTAAAATGTTACATGGATATTCAATACCCAAGGAAATGAAGCTGGGCTATATTAATAATACACACCTGGAAATTGAAATAAGAACACCGTGAATTCATTGTCCCAGGAAGGGGAAACTTCATTGACACATTCCTGGGGGTCAGATACATCACATGATCACACTGACAGAACCACAGGCACATAGACACAGGCAACAGAGCATGCACAATGTCGGCACTAGTACAGTGTATATCCACCTTTCGCGGCAATGCAGGCTGCTATTCTCCCATGGAGACGATCGTAGAGATGCTGGATGTAGTCCTGTGGAACGGCTTGCCATGCCATTTCCACCTGGCGCCTCAGTTGGACCAGCGTTCGTGCTGGACGTGCAGACCGCGTGAGACGACGCTTCATCCAGTCCCAAACATGCTCAATGGGGGACAGATCCGGAGATCTTGCTGGCCAGGGAAGTTGACTTACACCTTCTAGAGCACGCTGGGTGGCACGGGATACATGCGGACGTCCATTGTCCTGATGGAACAGCAAGTTCCCTTGCCGGTCTAGGAATGGTAGAACGATGGGTTCGATGACGGTTTGGATGTACCGTGCACTATTCAGTGTCCCCTCGACGATCACCAGAGCTGTACGGCCAGTGTAGGAGATCGCTCCCCACACCATGATGCCGGGTGTTGGCCCTGTGTGCCTCGGTCGTATGCAGTCCTGATTGTGGCGCTCACCTGCATGGCGCCAAACACGCATACGACCATCGTTGGCACCAAGGCAGAAGCGACTCTCATCGCTGAAGACGACACGTCTCCATTCGTCGCTCCATTCACGCCTGTTGCGACACCACTGGAGGCGGGCTGCACGATGTTGGAGCGTGAGCGGAAGACGGCCTCACGGTGTGCCGGACCGTAGCCCAGCTTCATGGAGACGGTTGCGAATGGTCCTCGCCGATACCCCAGGAGCAACAGTGTCCCTAATTTGCTGGGAAGTGGCGGTGCGGTCCCCTACGGCACTGCGTAGGATCCTACGGTCTTGGCGTGCATCCGTGCGTCGCTGCGGTCCGGTCACAGGTCGACGGGCACGTGCACCTTCCGCCGACCACTGGCGACAACATCGATGTATTGTGGAGACCTCACGCCCCACGTTTTGAACAATTCGGAGGTACGTCCACCAGGCCTCCCGCATGCCCACTATACGCCCTCGCTCAAAGTCCGTGAACTGCACATACGGTTCACGTCCACGCTGTCGCGGCATGCTACCAGTGTTAAAGACTGCGATGGAGCTCCGTATGCCACGGCAAACTGGCTGACACTGACGGCCAACACCGCGGTTCCTGGTGTGTCCGCTGTGCCGTGCGTGTGATCATTGCTTGTACAGCCCTCTCGCAGTGTCCGGAGCAAGTATGGTGGGTCTGACACACCGGTGTCAATGTGTTCTTTTTTCCATTTCCAGGAGTGTATATTTAAGAAAGGGGATGACAAAAAGATCCTCGAACTTCCGAGGAATTTGTGTTATAAACGCATTAATGAGAATTTTTGGGAAAATAATTAAAAATAAGCTGGAAATAAATTTTAAAACCCAGGAAGAACAGTGTGGCTTTACAGCTAGTAGATCATGCGAAGACCGTCTTCTCACATTACGGCAGATCTTAGAGAAACAGAGGGAAAAATAAAAAAAAACAGAGATTTAGAAAAAGCGTATGATTCTGTCCCAAGAAAGCTATTTAGGAGAACATTACATTTGGCAAACATAAAGGGTCCTTTAATCAAAATAATACAAAAAATGTATAAAGATAACACATGTCAAGTGAAAATTGGTAGTACACTTTCATAGAAATTTCGAATAAGCAAGGGTCTTTTCCAAGTCTGGCCCATGTCACCAACATTATCTGAAATATATATATATATATATATATATATATATATATATATATATATATATATATATATATATATATATAACAGTCATAAGACGTGGTCTCGTAAATGCGATGGGACGGGGCTAGAAATTAAAAATGTTGTTTATTTATATGACCTGCTGTTTGCCGATGATCAGGTAATTACAGCACAAGACGGGGAGGATGCAACTTACATGTGTAACCAATTAACAATGGAATACAGAACCTGGGGAGTGAAGATTAATTACCAGAAAACAAAATGCCTTACTAATGATCCATATCACTTATACATAGAGGGAAAGAAAATTAAGAAGCCCAGTATTCCTGGTATTTAGGATCCATTTTAGAATTTCAGGGAAAATCATAGGTAGAAATTAATAAAAGAATCAGCAGCAGAAGGAAGGTCATTGGGATGCTCAACTTAATCTTATGGCGCATTAATGTAATAAACCAAACCAAAATTATCCTATATAATTCGATGCTAGAGAACATAGTTATATATGGAGTGGAGACTTTGACAAGTTTGAAAGTCCTAAAAATACTGCAAGCAATAGAAATAGTCTTCTGGAGAAAATCAGCAAGAATATCTAGAAAAGAGAAAGTAAGAAACGACGCAATAATAAATAGAATGGAAGTAAGAGAAAGAATACATGACGTGATGGATAGAAGGAGGTTACAATGGTACGGGCATGTAAGCGGAATGGAGGAAGCCAGAATTCCGAAAATGATCCTGGAATGGGAACCGGAGGGAAAGAAGAGAAGAAGACGCCCTATAACCACCTGACTCCCAACATGTATGATTAACAGTGAGAAGACTTATTGGAGAAGACGCCCTATAACCACCTGACTCCCAAGATGTATGATTAACAGTGAGAAGACTTATTGCAGTGGAATAAGATATACAAGATCGAAACACCTGGAGGGACATCCTGAGGAGATAAATTGAGGTCTTATGTAAAAGAAGTAATAATTGTCGGGTACTCGTTATGTTGGAAAAAAACCTGTGTACAAAGGAAAATCTCAATAAACAAAAAAAAAAGAATAGTTTTTCTTTCACACTTTTGCGAGTTTCATTTTGGTGCATACTTCGTACTTATTGTAAATCTTTCTTCCATTTATACAATTCATGCTCGGATTTTACAAAAGGAAACGGGCTTTACTCACTGCTTAAGTTGAAGCATTTTCTCCTTCCTTCGTTTAACCAGAAAATTTATAGCATTTACTTTCTCACTGAAGACTTTTACTGTACACTTTTTTGGGCTTGAAAAGTACCCTTCTTTTGTTATAGACTTTAATTAGCACAACAATCACCGTTCGAACCACAACGCAGGGTAACTTCAGTATTATTTCTTGTTTCTTGTAATGTTTACACAGCTTGTAACAAAATGTCGGCGTCATTGGAATGATTGTCCAAGAAGTTAACTAATAAATAAAACATGTCCAGGTCTTCAAGAGAAGCAGTCGATTTCGAATGCATCCCACGTTCTTCGTATCTCTTCTTTGCAAGGTTGAAAATATTAATTGAATTTCACATTACTGTCAAACTCTCGAACCTGCATCATTAGGGATGCTATCACAAGCATACACCAAGAAATCACAAAAAAGTAATTCAGTTTTATCTACACTGTTAACAATTAGTGATGCCGCAAAGGAAATTTAATTATTATGGATATTAGATGAGCTGCAAATCTGAGCAAATAGTAACTATGAACGATTGTGTCAGAGAACCTATCAACGTGAACTGAAATTCCCTTTACAATTTACGATCGCGTTGTGCCGCGTTTTCTGTTTATCGATGTGCCATCAACCAAGGACAAAGGTCCACAATGTTGTGCATGCGCTGCCTGCTACAGCTGCGGCATGGATGTACTGGCGATAGGCAAAGTAATGTGAATACCTGTACTGGGTAATGGTTTATTAATGCCCGCATCTCGTGGTCGTGCGGTGGCGTTCTCGCTTCCCACGCCCGGGTTCACGGGTTCGATTCCCGGCGGGGTCAGAGATTTTCTCTGCCTCGTGATGGCTGGGTGTTCTGTGATGTCCTTAGGTTAGTTAGGTTTAAGTAGTTCTAAGTTCTAGGGGACTGATGACCATAGATGTTAAGTCCCATAGTGCTCAGAGCCATTTGAACCATTTTTGTTTTGTTTATTAATATGGGATTGGACCCCCATTTGCCAGTAATACAGCTGCGATTCTTCATGTAATGCTGGTATATAATGATTGTCTAGTCTCCAATGGAATGTTGTGCCACTCTTCGATCAGAACCTCTTCTAACTCCTGTAGTGGCGAAGGAGGCGGAAATCTGCTCCGAAGTGTGCGCTCCAATACCGCCCATAAGAGTTCGTTAATTTTCCAGTCCGGGGACTGTGTTGGCCAGGGAAGATGCTGCATTTCAGTTGCATGCTCCTCATACCACGACTGTACTGTCCCGGCAGTGTGAATGGATGCATTATCGTCCTGAAATATGACATCATTGTTAGGAAACAACATTTGAATCATGGAGTGCACCTGATCACCTAAAATGTTCACATAATCGTTGGCTGTACCCCGACGTTTGATAGTAATGATGGGAATACCATGTTATGGCTGCCCACACAATCACAGTTCCACCTCCTTGCTTAACCGTTGGAATCAAGCAACCAGGATTGTAGGTTTCTTTTGGCGTTCTGCAGACGCAAACGTGGTCCGATGTTGGGAAGAACAAAAATGTTCACTCGTCGGAAATTATGACGTGTTTCCACTGATCAGCCGTCCAGGATTTATGCTCCTGACACCAAGTTTTACGCTTTTTTGCGTTGGTTGTCGCCACTAATGGTTTCGGTACAGCAGCTCATCCATGAATATTCGCTTTATGGAGTTCTCTGTGGACAGTGTCTAAAGATACGGTGTCTCGAAGGTGGCTGTTTAGCTATGCAGTCACTTTAGCCACCGTAGTTTTATGTTGTTTTGAGACAATTCGTGTTAGCGTACGACGATCTCTGGCATTTAGTTTTGATTTGCTCTCACTATTACGTTTACGCGATGGTGTCTTTCCATGTTTTGTGTAGGTTGTCATGACTGTTGAAACAGTTACTCTTGAAACATTCAATACGTTAGCTGTCTTTGTTACTGATACTCCAGCTAATCAGGCCCCCACAATGTGCCCTCTTTGGAAATCTGTTAGGTCTTTCATTGCACGTCAATCTTGGACTCTGAATGCAAATACCAGGTGTGCACTGATGCCTAATCCGTACTGAACACACACAGTCCAGCGCGATTCGTGCCTTACTTGCATTGCTGACAGTCAAACAACCATCCCATTACTACCACTGTTGACATTATTTTGCCTATCCGCTCTACATTTCTTCAACCGGATTGAGAGCTATGAATTAGGCAAACTTCAACATTTTTTTAAAGACTCGCAGTGTGTCTTAGCCGCTAAAACTTTGTCATTGTGTTTCTATCGTTGATTTCTTCCTGTAGAAAAACTTTCAGGACAGGTTTCGACATGATGGATTGGACAGTTCTATTGTTAGCAATACTCTGTCAGTTTGCACAGTGTGCCACAGATTGATTTGAGAGGACTGCAACTGATCTGCATTTAGGACCATTGAACCATTGAGTCGCTAGTTGGTTTATTGGTGAGGGTATTTCAGTGAATTTGTAGCTGTGAACACAGTCTGGTGTTTTCCAATTAATTTATGAATCGATATTATCCGCTATTGTGGTCTCGAGTCATATTTAAGTTCAGCGTAACAATTTGTGTCGCTCACCAGTCAACAGTTCAGTGATTGATAAATTAGGCAATAAATTGTATTTTAAAACTTCAATCATCTGTTGTTGGGTACGAGATTTATAGCTTCACCTACATTCAGCCTAGCATACTTTAGAGTTCTGACAAGTTGTCAGTAAATATTTTAGACTTTTATATAAATTTAAAGCGACGCAATTTAGGAAGACGTCTGCTCCTAGACTAACGTAGAGAGAGAGAGAGAGAGTGCCATTATTTGTACTGTTCTGTCTTAACACAAAGTAGCTCCTGCAAAACACCAGCCACAGGTGAAGGGCAACTCAGTAATTAAAAACGTTCACTAAGACGTCCATTCATAGTTACTGTGGAAACCGTAAACGAATGTCTTAAAACTTCCAATATTATGGCGACTAGAGGCCATATACACACGTAAGGCCCCCACATTAGCAGACCAGCAATCCAGATTACAGTGGCGAGTCAGAATGAAGTGAAACGCAAAATAGTAGAGGTTGCTAATTACAAAGCATAGGATGTCATTTTTAAGGAAAGTTGACTTCCTGTATAAATCCAACATCAAACACAATCAGTCAAGGAGTAACTGAAAACGTAATTACTGATTTACCTGAAGGCGAGATAGAGTGTTACAGTATATTGGGTCGTATCAGTTGAAGGAATTGCAAGTAAATGGAAAGCGGGTGGGCGAGTTGAAGCAAAGTCGTTGCCCGTTGCATGGTCACACAGAAAGCACAGCACCAGCCGGCAGCCACGTACAACGTCGGCATGCGATGTCCCGTTGAGCCGTACTTACGACCAGTCCTGCACTGCTGTAATTGCTTCCACTACGGACGCAGTAGCGGGCAGAGCAACAGCAACGAACGTTGTCCGTTCAGCGCGAGACCGTACGACTGTACCGAGCAGGAATGCTTCCGATCTGCGTAAATTGTCTGAGACGGTGGTCGTCAAATTTCTTTACTTAAGAGTGAATACTGACATTGCGATGAGGCACCTCGGGCCACATATGTACCGATCTTATTACTAATAATTCGTAACCTGCATGAACTACTGTGTTACGAGCCCCAAAGAGAATAGCAGTAGTAAGACTGTAGTATATTGGCCGCCGGCCCCCAAAGTACTTATCGTTAAAAGTCGACACTATTCGAAACACACTCAGCGACACAACGTTGTGACACTGTAATTGCTTGAAAAAAGGTTGTGTTGTTTGTGTGACCAGATTATTAACTGATTAATAATGGTTATTGTACCGACGAGAGCTGCTAGGAGAGTAAAGTCCGATCGGGAGCGAAACGTGAAAATCTGAAATCTGATTTTTGCACATGTGTTAGGCGGTCTCTAGTATGGCCATCGATCGCGGCACATCACTCTCTTCATTTCTGAGTACACAGTGATACGTAGAAAATGTCTCCGGCCAAGTAAGAGGACATGGTGAGAGATTTAGCCTGCTGTCAGCAGCCCACATAACGTAACTGCCATGTGTTTCCTTCTTCATGAGAATAACTCGGCCGCACTCTGCAGGGGCAGAGAAGACGCTCCTGCAACGTTTTCGATGGGAAGTGTTTGCTATCCCACAATACAGCCAATAACTGACTCTCCCTGATTTTGACCTCAGCTCACATGAACCACTGACTATGAAAGCAACTTTTGGGTATGGACAACGAGTTGTAGACCAGCGTAGAGAATCGACGGAAAGCACACGCGGCTGTTTTCTATGACGAGGGTATTGGAAATTTCATACAACGCTACGACAAATGTCTAAATCTCAGCGGCGACTACATAGAGATGTAGATTGAAGGTGTAGCTAACTGTTTAAAAAAAATTTTTTTTTATTTTCAGAGTGCTTTCCACATCGTCAATGATCGGATCTTACTTTCCGAAAAGCACTCGTATACTTTACACGATCACGCCGGCGTTAATGTATGTTTTTCTCGCCGTGAGGTGGCGAGCGTATTCATACTTTACTTCACAGGACAGCGCTGCTTTTCGTGTTACTTGTCGTGAGGCGGCACGGCGGTCGTATTCATACGCCACATGCTGACACAATGATCATTACTAATACGATGACCTTTATTAAAATAACCACAAATTATGCGACATCTCATTTGCTCAGAAACCTCTCTGTTTGAAATCTCTCTCTCTCTCTCTCTCTCTCTCTCTCTCTCTGTGTGTGTGTGTGTGTGTGTATGTGTGTGTGTGTGTGTGTGTGTCTCCGGTACCGACCGGCCGCAGTGTCATCCCCTCAGACCAGGGGCGTCACTGGATGCGGATACGGAGGGGCATGTGGTCAGCACACCGCTCTCCCGGTCGTTGTCAGTTTTCGGGACCGCAGTCGCTACTTCTCAGTCAAGTAGCTCCTCAGTTTGCCTCACTAGGGCTGAGTGCAACCCGCTTGCCAACAGCTCTCGGCAGACCGGACGGTCACCCATCCAAGTGCTAGCCCAGCCCTAAAGCGCTTAACTTCGATTATCTGACGGGAACCGGTGATACCACTACGGTAAGGCTATTGTCTCTCTCTTTGAAGGGCCACAGAAAACGATTGTATTCACAGTTATTCGCTGCGCCTAAGCGATAGGTAAATACAGTATACGTTATTGTTTTGCTGGTAGCATAACTGAGAGGAAATTGAGGCTGAGCGACCCGTCGCTCAACTACATTTCCTTTTGCGAAGAATCATGTTAGTAGCGGTACAACTATAGACTACAAACTGACACTTCACTCTCGAAGTAAAAGTTCCAGTATGGGTCTATACTCCATTGCGTGAGTGTATTTGTGTTCAAAACCATTAGAACGAAGAGTTGCAAGAGATAATGTACAGATACATATTGTGATGTTGCAGTGCTTGTGTTCATAAGAATAACAATGCAATGTTCCTTCAGACACGCATGCAATAATTCTTAACAACACAAGCATAGCAAATCTGAATTTGTCCACCAATACCAGGCAGCGACTTTCAGTTAAAATGTCCTCCCCTATAAGGGAATCATACTGATACATTATGACCACCTGCTTGATAACTTGTTTGTCCATTTCTGGATCGAAATACACTCCTGGAAATTGAAATAAGAACACCGTGAATTCATTGTCCCAGGAAGGGGAAACTTTATTGACACATTCCTGGGGTCAGATACATCACATGATCACACTGACAGAACCACAGGCACATAGACACAGGCAACAGAGCATGCACAATGTCGGCACTAGTACAGTGTATATCCACCTTTCGCGGCAATGCAGGCTGCTATTCTCCCATGGAGACGATCGTAGAGATGCTGGATGTAGTCCTGTGGAACGGCTTGCCATGCCATTTCCACCTGGCGCCTCAGTTGGACCAGCGTTCGTGCTGGACGTGCAGACCGCGTGAGACGACGCTTCATCCAGTCCCAAACATGCTCAATGGGGGACAGATACGGAGATCTTGCTGGCCAGGGTAGTTGACTTACACCTTCTAGAGCACGTTGGGTGGCACGGGATACATGCGGAGTTGCATTGTCCTGTTGGAACAGCAAGTTCCCTTGCCGGTCTAGGAATGGTAGAACGATGGGTTCGATGACGGTTTGGATGTACCGTGCACTATTCAGTGTCCCCTCGACGATCACCAGAGGTGTACGGCCAGTGTAGGAGATCGCTCCCCACACCATGATGCCGGGTGTTGGCCCTGTGTGCCTCGGTCGTATGCAGTCCTGATTGTGGCGCTCACCTGCACGGCGCCAAACACGCATCCGACCATCATTGGCACCAAGGCAGAAGCGACTCTCATCGCTGAAGACGACACGTCTCCATTCGCCCCTCCATTCACGCCTGTCGCGACTCCACTGGAGGCGGGCTGCACGATGTTGGGGCGTGAGCGGAAGACGGCCTAACGGTGTGCGGGACCGTAGCCCAGCTTCATGGAGACGGTTGCGAATGGTCCTCGCCGATACCCCAGGAGCAACAGTGTCCTTAATTTGCTGGGAAGTGGCGGTGCGGTCCCCTACGGCACTGCGTATGATCCTACGGTCTTGGCGTGCATCCGTGCGTCGCTGCGGTCCGGTCCCAGGTCGACGGGCACGTGCACCTTCCGCCGACCACTGGCGACAACATCGATGTACTGTGGAGACGTCACGCCCCACGTGTTGAGCAATTCGGCGGTACGTCCACCCGGCCTCCCGCATGCCCACTATACGCCCTCGCTCAAAGTCCGTCAACTGCACATACGGTTCACGTCCACGCTGTCGCGGCATGCTACCAGTGTTAAAGACTGCGATGGAGTTCCGTATGCCACGGCAAACTGGCTGACACTGACGGCGGCGGTGCACAAATGCTGCGCAGCTAGCGCCATTCGACGTCCAACACCGCGGTTCCTGGTGTGTCCGCTGTGCCGTGCGTGTGATCATTGCTTGTACAGCCCTCTCGCAGTGTCCGGAGCAAGTAGGGTGGGTCTGACACACCGGTGTCAATGTGTTCTTTTTTCCATTTCCAGGAGTGTACATTACTGATTCTGCGTATCAGGGACTCGACAGTTTATTGGTAGGTTTGTGGAGGTATGTGGCATTAGATGTCTACGCACAGGTCGTGTAATTCGCGTAAATAATGGGTCGCTGAATTGCGTAGGCAGTGATTGCTCTTGGTAGCGACCCTGATGGTTCCATAGGACTTACAACAGGCGAATTTTGTCGCTGTGACTAACGTGAGTTCACTCGTATGCTCCTCAAACCACGGTTCTGGCTCCGACACATGGATAATTATACTGCTCAAAGTTGCACCAGCGTCAGAGAAGACATCAAGCATGAAGCGATGCAGGTGGTTCGCAGCTGTCAGCGCGTCTTCCATTACTACCACAGGTCCCATGCAAGAGCAGGTGTTTATCCCCCACAGGACAAACTGCGTTCACCAGCCTGCGTCCTTGGCGCGCTGCACGCTTTGAGCCACCGTTCATCTCGATGACGGCGTTTGTGAAGTCCCCCCGTGACCACTGCAATCATAATTGACGATTTCGTTGAGTCAATATGTGTACACGTAGGGGTAGTCTGCTGCGGAGCTCCATGTTCAACAGTGTACAACGAATGCTGTGCTCTGAAACACTTGTGCATGTGAGAGGTGAAACGTCACTTTCTCACTTAAACAACATTGTCAGTATGATTAACATTATTATTTTAGGACGTGATTTCAGTGTTCCCCAGTTCTACATTTGCTATGTGTGGTTAATGACTTTTCTAAATGAGGAAATTGTGGGCAGGATGTTCATGTAACTGCATGTGTCACCTGTAGAGAAGTTGCAACCAGAGGGCCATAGCAGAGGCGACCGAGGGTAGATAACGAGTTGAGTTGGGGGCAAAACATGCTGAGGGCGGTGAACTGGCACGGAGAGTGGTTCAGAAGTTCTTACCTGGCAGAGGGACTTCTGAAGCATTCTGAGGCACTGTGCCATGGAAGGTGGGAAGATGGCTGAAAATTGGAGAAGGTCGTTTCAGAGAGACTGTTGTAAACTGAGCTTTTGTGCAAACAATGGGAAGACCATAAAACTCCATGCATTCCCATATTAGGAGGTCGATGATAACGGACAGAGTAGCTGGCGTATGTGGTTAGTGGAAGTAGGACTGTAAACATCCTGTAAACATCCCCCTCACCATACGCCAGGAAGTAACCAGGTTCCTTTATTTACTAAGTGGTAAAAACACATATTTCACAGGCACTACAGTGTGGGTAGCATACAGTGTCCTTTCAGAAATTGGAAGTGGCCAGCCCAGAAAGATTACATCACTCCATAAATGAGTCGTTTCCTGTCAAAACATCGCCATGCTTACTGTGAGGACGACGCCTCCCTGGTCTAATATCTTCTTTCTTCAGACAAGAGAGATTTAGGGTCGCTGATTGACTCTTATCTAGGTATGGAAAATAGAGGCTTGCTCCCCCAGCGTGAGAATCCCGGTGCTGTGTATGGATTGGCTACCAGGGCAACAGAACAGTGAAATTGGGAGATTCAATGAGTAGAGGATAGTTCGATTGGTTTGTGCAGTGTGGATTCGGTTTCGTTTTGCTAATTCAGCTCCCGTACCAACTCTTGGTAGAAAGTGGTCGTGATTCTTTGAGGTTCTTTCGTCGTCTGGTCCTCCCCTGCTGGAGTACTTCAGATCTCTCCCTATCGGGTCAGACTTGTGGTTTGATCTTGTGGTAGACTACGAGACTTTGACAGTTTCCAACTGTACCAACAGTGGAACTGCATATCATCTCTGACATATCGTGTGTCGCGAGGGTAAACTTATTCGTCCTGAGTCGGCCGTCTGACGTCTGACAATTCCAGATCGCAACTTAGTGCCTGTGAGTCAAATTGGTTTGGCCAGACGAGCGAATGGATGCACCTCACACTGAAATCTGCCGGAATTTCAGGGCTCAGATAGGGACGCTTCCCGCGTTATGGTAATCTGAACACCAGATTGTGAAGTTCGCATATTTTCGTGGATGCGTCAGAACATTATAGCTGCGGCACCGACCGGTCCTCGCCCACATCTCGCCATTTTATGCCAAGTCCTGAATCAAGGTGATAGGGTAAAGTAGTGCTCTGTCGGCGTAGGGTTGTTAAATGATATTCACAGCTCCCTCTTCTCAGGTGAACTCTAGCTTGGTGTGTAACTGATCGTAGTTCATTCCATTTGAAGAGTTGCGCCTCATAGTGGGTTCATTTAAACAAAGTGAGATTGCGTTCCAAAAGGCATTAATTCAGGCGATAATTTGTATGGCTTCCACCCTAGTGCATGCCTTGTCTATCAAATACCATTCCTTATCTGATCTGTGTTTGTCATTTTTGTGTAAGATTTATCAGCCAGTTGTCGTTACTAAAAACCTGTCATTATTTCGTAAACTTAAATACCCCAGTGTTCCAAGTCATACTCTTTCTACTATACACCGTTTTTATTTTATTGTGGTGGTACATGAGCAGCTTCACTCAGACATATATTTGTGATTAAAGAGAACGACGGCCTGTATATGCACCAGCATCGTGCTATTTCGGCGGAGATGTCACAGATTACCGTCTATCCTACTTTACAGAGCAGACAAGCTTCCGAACCCCACGTTCTGTGAAGAGTTGCGGACGTCCAACCATTTACCGCCTAGCGGTAGTTTCTCTCTCCTTCTACCTCTTTCTGTAGATGCTCACGACAGTAGCAAGTGAGCTTTCGACCAGCTTCGCCGTTTTAGAGATACTCGTTCACAGGCTCTGGGTAATAATAATTCGTCCCTGGTCAAAGTCGCATATTTCAATGGATTTCCCTACTGGCAGCCCATATCTTCGCTGGGGTAATCCCCCGTCCGTGTCTGCTCTATTTACATTTGTCACCGCGTCATGTTTCCGTAACGCGACCAGACGGCCTCCAACGACGCGATGGGCAGTGATCGTCATCTTTGTGCATATCAGTGCACATTATGTACTTGCAAGTATAGGTTGTGACAAGAACGACGCCATATGGAAGTTTGGGTCTGGACGTGAGTCGGGCACGGATAGCCTAACGATTAAGGCGATCGCTTGCTTAAAGCAGAAAGTCCGGCACAATTTCATTTCCATCATTCCATTATACAAATGATGGTTGCTCGTATTCGCAGCTACGACTGCGTATCATGTATAATGAACGGAAATTTTTACGAAACGTAAAAATCAAGCGTATTTACTGTGGTTGCAGTTATTTGTTGAATTATATTCATACTGGTTCATACTCAACCATCAAGTAACTATCTTCTACTTCCACCAGGCTCCTCTCAATAATCTACTCGTTCTTACAGCTACCTGTAGGAAACTATACAAAAGTAGTTACGTTTGCTCATTCTGACTATCAAGTGCTTCAAATAATAAAGTCCATGAATCTGTCAATATTGCTGTTTGTAGAATGCCTCTGTAATGTTAATGCTAACTGCTTTGTATAATATAAATCAATGCACTGTTTGGCACATTTCTTACGATTAACGGTATAATTGATTTTAGTGTTCGACAATAGTGACGAAATTTTGGCTACGATAATATGTTCACCATACTATTTCTAGTTCCGTAGCCTAACTGCAATCCTGGTTTCTGTTTCATTGTTAGACCTACTGCCACACAGATTACTCCTGTTGCTACCAGCCCTGATATGTTTGTGCGAATTACTGACTTGTTTCACCGCATGTAATAGAAATGGCTATAAGTACTATGGGACTTAACATCAGAGGTCCATCAGTCCCCTAGCCTTAGAACTACTTAAACCTAACTAACCTAATGACATCACACGCATCCATTCCCGAAGCAGGATTCGAACCTGCGACCGTAGCAGCAGCGCGGTTCCGGACTGAAGCGCCTAGAACCGCTCGGCCACAGCGGCCAGCCGCTTCTAATAGAATCCTTCCATGGTCGACCCAGTTAAACGGTCACTCAGCATGTAATGATAAATGGTTCAAATGGCACTGAGCACTATGCGACTCAACTTCTGAGGTCATCAGTCGCCTATAACTTAGAACTAATTAAACCTAACTAACCGAAGGACATGACACACATACATGCCCGAGGCAGGATTCGAACCTGCGACCGTAGCGGTCACGTAATGATACTCATGCAAGGCGTTATACCTGTTTTGAACTTATTCAAATATGTTTTTCTTGAAATATAGTTCCTGTAAACTGTTATTTATTGATCAATGAGGTTCTGGGAATGCAACAAAATTACTTATTCTCCTCATATGGTATTTCGCTTCTGAATCTTCGAGCCATCTTCAGAGTGAACCATACGATTAACTGCACATGTTTTTCCTTTTTTTTCTTTTTTTTATAACAATCGTGTCCAGAATGAAATTTCACTTTGCAGTGGAGTGTAGGCTGATTTAAGCGTCTTGGCAGATTAAGACTGTGTGGCGACACTGATCAGAGGTGAGGATGGAGCAGATAAGTCTTTCTTAGTTGAACAAGATGATGGGAGGACGTAATTCCCGTGTGCGATCCGTTTGCAGGTTTAGTGGTTTCCGTCAGTTGAAGTCAGGGGATGTTAGACGCCGAAGTGCACGCCCTGCTTGACCTATGCATCTTCGACAGATTGGCGCGTTTGACGTCGTCTTACATCAGCTGAAACATGTGCCGAATCCCATTATGCAGGTGACACTATTCGTCAAACATTTTTTACTGAAGACCCAATACTGATACGGTAGAGTGGCACCTCGGACCGTAAATGTATCGATCTTGTTATTAATTCGCAATCTACATAAATTAGTATGTTATGAGCGTCCAATAGACTAGCTATAATAAGGACACAGTTCTCTGACGATTTGTTGTGTTGTCTGTGTGAGCGGACGATTAATGAATAATATAACCGTACTTATTTTAACGCAATATACACACTAGGAGACACGATCGCAAATATTTAGTAAGTGCTTTGAATGTGATTTTTCTTCTATTCATGGCGCTGAATTACAATAGCTTTAATTTAATTTTATATTTTTTGCTACAAATTTGTCACGAATCCATGTTTCTTCCGTTTAATTCATTCCATAACAGCTCATCAGTACGAGGCACACAAGCCCGTGAGTTGTCAACGCTGGAAGACAAACAAGAAAACCTTCCTCCTGTCAAACCCTCTCTCCTTGTAACGACAAAGTACACTGCACCCAGATTCGTCCTTGAGGTGACCGGCGAACTTTTCAAGCGCCTGCTATAATTCCTCTACAATATTTTGATTCTGCGATGGAGTCACGAAAAAGCCAACAACTGAAAATAAGTATTTATTCTGTACCGGTAAATTTAAGTACAAAAATTATTTAATTAATGTGTCTTGTGATTTTCTCGTCCGTATTTGCACCTATTCAAATGTATACAATCCATACGCCATCTTTTAAATGCGGAATCTGTGACCATCTTATGAGATAGTATTCTCATTGTAGTGCGACTGAAATTACTTTGTACCTCTCAGCTGACGAAAGAGACGCACTACGTTGCCACTTGCAACGGCGCACCAATATTTGTAGCAGAGTGCATGTCGGGTAGATAGCAACTATGCAGAGTTAGTGTGCTAGACTGCAAGAAATGATTGCCCCAGTCAGAGAAAAATATCACGTGTACTTAACTACCATCTGCAATATAATATCAGACGCACTTAATGACACTTAATTTCAACAGCACCTTAAGTAAACTTCTCTCTCCATGCGAACCCATTTACGTGGTGGTAAGAACATCGAGGTAATTTTAAATAAGGCCGCGGTCTCACAGGTCTCTGTAATTCAAAAGGTGCTCAGAAGGTGCGCTTGTATAATTGCTGGCCACTTTTGTTGTTGATAGTAGTATTCTATAGTAGAGACGTGCCAAGTTCGTCGGCAATCCAAAAGTACTCATCTGTAGATGTCAGTACCATTTGGAACACTTAGTGTTGATTGTAGTCTATTCCAGATGGCTGCCAATCTGAACGGGGTTACTCTTGTGGAGTAACCCTTATAAAATTTGATAAATGAAATAACAGTTTTCTTCTACTCACTGCATTGTATTACAACAGCCTTAATTGATTTACTGTTATTTGCTACAAATGCGTACCGCATTTTAAGATGACCGTCTCTGTAACGCACACTCTAGAGTCCGTGTTACTTCCGCGTCAAAATTTGTACAATAACAGCTGGTCAGTATGAGTGGCGCACGCCCGTGAGTTGTCAGTAATGGAAGACAAACAGTACAACATTTCCTCTCTCACATCCAGTAACGCCTCAGTGGCCGTGCCAGTTACCCTTCTGCACCAGAGGCAGGTGGCCACCAGGTTTACTATGCTCACGGCAGAATTTACAAGCGTCAGTTAAAATGAAGCATATCTTAAAAGTCTCTGTAATTACTTTTGTTTGTTATTGAGCAGGAAAACTACACTCTTAAGAAGTTCTTAACTATAGTTGAGGTTTCTTGTATTCAGTTGTAAGCTCCTAGATGTATATTGATATAAAATACGAATGAGAACCGTCTGCCGCATGAAAACTTAAGTGGGACGCATGTGGCGTGCGAGTCACAGTTCGACACCACTGGTCTAACAACGGTAGGCCACGATGTTGGGATCACTGATTTACTCTGTACACCTTTAGTAGGCCATTAAAACAACGTAATGTGGAAATAATAAGGTGCATACTCAGGCAGATCTGAGAAAATCTGCAAGACTTACGCGTCTATTATAAAACCGATGTATCTGGGCGAAGGTTCCAGCCGTAAGGCGTCATTTCGGTCAAGTGATGCCGTTCAAGACAAGGTACGGGGCCCTCACCCTCCGACGGTGCAGGGGCGGTTTAGGTCTGTATCACGTGCCTGACAGAGCGATAGTGCTTTTCATTTGCTCTCACATGGCGTTGTGGCACCGTTGTCCAGCCTATTGCTGGCGGCCCTTGCACAATACTCACTCTCAGCACCTATACCGCTTTCGGACGTCCCGCTTCCCTTCTTTTACTTCCGCCACTTTTTCCTCGACCTGAGATACGCCCGTAGCCCGTACTGTGATAATGCCAGTGCCCTTGACATCCACAGAGGCGATCTGTGGCTTTCTTCAGCAGCACAGATCACCGAATGTGGTTCAACGGAAACATCCCCACGTCGACTGGCGTGCTGCTTGGCTATCGGTGTACGCTCCTTATCTTGACACTGACGTCCAGTCTGGATGGTACCTTACTGTCAATGGGAAGCAAGAATGCCGGTCACGCCTTCACGAGATTCACCTCGCAGACACCACGTTGTGTGTTGCTGTGATGTTTCGGACATTGACGAGCATCACCTGGTGTGGAGATCGGCAAGAAGTATCTGGCTATTGGTGCGACAGATGTTGTCCCTAATTAGTCGTAAGGCTCTTCATCAGATTCCTATTCAACTGCTCCCTTCAGGACGTGGGATACTTCCCACAAGCGAAGACGAATTCTGTGATGTGGATCTGTGGACACGCAGCTCACTACTTGCTTGCTGATGACGAGAAAAGTATTCTTGATTTTTGGCAGTCCCTTAATGAACGCAATTGTGCAGTTGCCCGCAACCCAAAAAAGAGGCAATTTTTGTCCAATTTGCAGTGTCTTCCTTACCAACCCCAGACATGGAGTGTTACTTTCATGAAAAGTTGATCCCCGCCTCTTCCGTAATTAGTATCGATATATTCTCTGGTCCTCGAAATGCTGTACTCGGAAAAACTATACGACGATAGAATTAATGAGTCCGACGTCTTGCTGCACCGTCGTACCTGCGACGCAGGTTTCCTGCTATTCTCGGTGGTATTAAAGTTAATTTGAAAGAAAATAAATAAATAAACCTTTATGGTCATTGACATTATTCACAATTAGTGATGTAGTAAGTCACAATGTGACAGATCATAAGAGTAATAGACAATTACTCGTCGGATGTGCTCTCGACATCACACGTTGCCGCATGTTATTTGTCATACAAGCATGGAAAACATAAATCGACACTTCCTGCAATTACTTCATTCAAATACACGTGGTTTTTTCAATATGTTACCTCTCAAATGACATTTCAATGACTAAATGTGACCAGTGTCGAAATAATAGATTAAGAATTAAGTTTTAGCTGGAGTCGAACCGTCGCCCCACACACGTTCGTCTTACGAAGCTCAACGCTAATCACTTTTTTTTTTTCAAATCGGATTCGAATCCAGGATCTTCTGCTAAGTTTTATTTTGTTTTCTTATTGGAATGAATGGACACAATCAACTTCAGGCAGGTTAGAGACAAGGTGAGCAGCGGTCGAAACCCGGGCCCTGTCACTGTGCTGGTCCCTCGCATGGACTTGTACTAGGGTGGTTTTGTATTTCATTTTTTATTTTTATATATTCTTAAATTTCTTCTTTATTTTGTTGTTATTTGTTTTCTGAAAAGAAAACTTGACTTAGATTCCACAATTGCTAGACTCAAAAGGAGAAAAAAAAATTCTCTAGAGAGAATACAATGAGAGAAGATCCCAGAGGGGAAAAAACAAAAAGAATCCACCAAATGCCTTGACGATTAAAGACAAGGTGCTACATATTTGCAAATAAAACACGATAACGTGGACGCCTTTGTCACTTTCAATGAGCATTCACCATATACTAGCGAAAAATAAGGGGGTCGGAATCGTTGTCACACCCGAATACATAGTGAGCGTCGTGTCCGGGGAGCCATACGATCAAATTAGTCTTGATAATTTTATATGACATTGTTAGAGACCAGCGATCTTTATGATCATAAAATTATTTAAAAACAGTCTTGATCACAGCAAGAATTAGTATTGGTCCAAGGGAAAACGGGAAAGTCGGGAAACAATAAATTCAAAAAATGGTTCAAATGGTTCTGAGCACTATGGGGCTCAACAGCTTAGGTCATAAGTCCCCTAGAACTTAGAACTAATTAAATCTAACTAACCTAAGGACATCACACACACCCATGCCCGAGGCAGGATTCGAACCTGCGACCGTAGCAGCCCCGCGGTTCCGGACTGCAGCGCCAGAACCGCATGGCCACCGCGGCCGGCACAATAAATTCAACCGAGAAAGCAGCTTCAGCTGATCGAGTGAGAAAATCCAGTTGTTGACGAATCCAGTGCCAGTGTTCTCTTCCACAAGAGGCAAACCTGTATCAGGTTGATGACATGTGTCGCAAAGACGATTTGGAGTAAGACCAATGCCATGTAGCCGTTCGTTAGCCGGGACTAGATCGTGAATGACCCTATACAACGATGAGGCGACTTCCATCGGGAGGATTGGAAGACTAACATGAAACCACACTGTTTTCCAGGATACCAATGGCACGGCCATTTCAACTGGAGAGAGGGATGATTGTACTCCCCAACGAGAAAGCAAAGATCTGGTGATAAGCTGTGTCAGTGTTAAAATGTCAGCTCCCAGCAAACTTATTATAATATAAAATTCACTTACGTGCCACGATTTAGGGTCGGTCCGGCCAACATCTGCAGCCGGAGTCAGACTGGCTGGTTCGAGACACGTAAATAAGCGAGATGCAACAGAACGAGTTGTTCAAATAAGTATTAAGTCGGTATGCCG
This sequence comes from Schistocerca gregaria, assembly GCF_023897955.1. Lineage (NCBI taxonomy): Eukaryota > Metazoa > Arthropoda > Insecta > Orthoptera > Acrididae > Schistocerca > Schistocerca gregaria. The sequence continues at coordinate 548,425,523 of NC_064931.1, forward strand.
CATAAAGAGCACTGAAGCCTTCACTTTGATATTGGGAAGTACCAACCCGCAAAGGGGACGGAGCATTGCAACCACTTTATACCAAAGTCGAAAGGTATGACTTTTCCAAAGGAAACGACCGGACAGTTTCACCAATTTGCTCGCCATCTTCTCCTGGAGCGGGAATATTTGTGCAACATAGTACAGTTTGCTAGGAATCTAAGATGTGCACTTCGAAGAATACTAGGGGAACGGCGTTCGTGTACCTTGAATTCGATTCGCCACCTCCTGCTAACAGAGCTCAGCCGTTTTCATAGGCCATCGATCCACGGTAATCCCCAACGATTTGTGGCTAGCAACCACAGTTGCCCATGGAATGACAATGTGTTGAAAACTCTGTAATGGTAATAGGGTACATTTCCTCTCATTAACGCCGGCCCCAAAGGGGGAACAAAAGGAATCCAATATGTCCCTGAGCAAGGATATGTCATCGATATGACGTAGCAATATCATAACATCATCCGCGTACTCTAGTACCGAGAAGGTTTCTCCTAACACCTTACCGCCGCATAATTGATCAGCAATACGGCGAAGCAGAGGTTCTAATTAAAAGACAAAAAGCGACATAGAGAGCAGGCTCCCCTTTGGTAAGCCACGTCGGATGGTGATCTGCAGAGTAAGCTGCCATTCACAATGGCACATGCTAAAATACCAGTAAAAATACTGGATAGTACCTGCCACGCAGTATGGTTGAGACCGGTCGTCTTGAGCACTTGCATCAAGAAACCGTGACTTACCCGATCAAATGTCTTATTAAAATCAATAAAAAAGTGCTCCAGGGACAGAAGTCGCGGCAGCCACCGAGGCAACGACGCGGCGTTTGAATGCTGAAGTCAGAATCGTGCGCCCAGGCTCACAGCTTTGGTGAACAGCAAGAATTTTCTGTAGCAGTATCGACAAAAGGCTGTTAACCGTCCGGGTGACAGTTTTGCAATCGAAATTATGTTGCGTGATTGGGCGGAATTTATCAGTGTCTGGACGTCGGGTTGTCTTCGGAATTAGAACGATTTTGCCAATCTTGGAGGGGTCAGGCATCAAACTCCATAGGATCAACTCATTTACCAGCGACAAAATAGTATCACCTGTAAGAGGCCAAAAATTTACATAAAATTCCTTAGGAGAACCGTCGAGTCCAGGCGATTTTTTAGATGGTGAATCAACAATAAGGAAATATGTATCATCGCAAGTAAATTCATTGAAAAAGTCATCGTTTCATGCGGGAGTAACAACGCAATCGACGAGAAGTGTAAACCCGCCAGGGCAATCATATCAGTGGCAGGGCCATCATAAAGGTCGGTAAAGACATTATATATCGCTGTGGAAATGTCAAGTTGGGATGTCAGTGTGTGACTACAGGTGTGTGTAAGAGACGTGATACATGCTCGTTTGCGGCGTGTCCGCAACAGGATAAGATGTTATAAGGAGGTCTGTTCATCCTGTAGGAAGGAGCGGGATTTTGATCGCACCCGGAGTTCTGCCAGTTGTTGCCTCCTTAACTAAAGAAGTTTTTCCTTAATATGGCGGACATCCATAATCCGCGAGAGAGCTTGTCTGGCACGTCATAAAGGTGACGCAAAACAGAAAAATAAAATTTCTATATCCGACGGTGATCCCTCGCCCTTTTAGCGCCGTATCACACAACGCTTTCCGGAGCGAAGGTTTAGCATGCCCTGACGACCAGTCCATAAGAAATGAATAACAGTCCTACGAACGCAAGCTAACGGCCCTGACCTCTCTAACGATAATCTCGATGGAAGGATCCTTTAAGAGGGATGTGTTCAGCATCCAGGGGAGGCGATGCAGTTTTACAGGTAGCGGCACATGATTTAAAGTTACGGCTGCGGCACAACTATCAGTGGAACAAGCGGGTATCACGTGTATCTTCAAAAGCTGTCCACAAAAGAATCAGAATGATAAAAGTGATAGAGTCAGCTACTGGAAGTAGCTGTAAAATGAGTATAATTCTGACGAGACAGGGATATTGACGGATTCACACATCTCGTATTTTCTAAGAACCTATCAAATCATCTAGTTCCCTACTGAAATTAAAATTAGAAGTCTGACCCATTGGACGCAAAGCACAGTTAAAATCTCCACCTAACAGAAGTTTCTGCTGAGTTTTACGAAATAATATATATATATATATATATATATATATATATATATATATATATATATATATATATATATATACTCCTTATAAAAACACGCACTGTCTGTGGAACGATAGGATCCTAAAGGAGCACAAAGAAGGAACAAAGTAAGGTCAGAAAAAGTGAAGCCTATACCTCGACCGTTATCAAGAACTTCGAAATCAGTCAGTGGTATATCCTCTCTGTAAAATAACATAGTACCAGCAGATAGGTCAGCAGCCACATTAAAGAAAGTAGAAAAACCAGGAATAGAAAAATTTCCAAATTACACTTCTAACCAAAATATCACGTCTGCAAATGAATCGTAAATTGTCGCAGCGCCGTATGTCTAAGCTCGGAACTGGCCTGCCGGAGTGGCCGAACGGTTCTAGGCGCTCCAGTCTGGAGCTGCGTGACCGCTACGGTCGCAGGTTCGAATCCTGCCTCGGGCATGGGTGTGTGTGATGTCCTTAGGTTAGTTAGGTTTAAGTAGTTCTAAGTTCTAGGGGACTGATGACCTCAGAAGTTAAGTCCCATAGTGGTCAGAGCCATTTGAACCCATTTTTTAAGCTCGGAACTAATTCTGTTCACATTCAAGGTAAGAAAGGTACAGACCTGCATATAGCAATTAGCAAAACTACGCAGTTGATTACTTGCAGATGACCATTAACAGTCCATGGCAGAGTCATCGGATGAATCTGAATGTAAAGAGCTGGATCCCTCCCGTCCACCCTCTTTCTGTTTATTCTTCTTTCGCCATGCCGCGGTCTCAGGTTGAGAACGTTCTTTGCTGAGGCTGTGTGGAAAAGCGACTGATGCATGGGACAAAGTAGGAAGGTCCTGCGGAAAATCAGTATCAGGTACAAGTGGTCGGTGCGGCTCCTGGGGGTCAACCGAATCGGAAAGTGAGGTAAGTCTTTTACAAGGCGCAGAAGACGGGTGGGAATACGTTAGAACCTCAGGGATGTCTGGCAAGTCCGTAGATATAGTACAGAGATCCGGAACAGGTGTATCCTCATGTGCTTCCGAAGAGGCGGTGCTGCCCGGAGTGGCCGTGCGTTTCTAGGTGCTACAGTCTGGAACCGAGCGACCGCTACGGTCGCAGGTTAGAACCCTGCCTCCGGCATGGATGTGTGTGATGTCCTTAGGTTAGTTAGGTTTAATTAGTTCTAAGTTATAGGCGACTGATGACCTCAGACGTTAAGTCGCATAGTGCTCAGAGCCATTTGAAGAGGCGGTCCCAGACTCGGGAGTCAGGTCGGAGGGAGTGCTTTCGAATCTTGAATAGCAACCGAAGTTTTACTATCCGGTCTAAACTCATGGAATGAGGAGGCCTCCACCGGAGTCCTATCAGTGGAGCGGAGACGCGAAAAGGAATCGACTGACTCCTCACCATCTTGCGTCCGTCTACGCTTGTTTTGAAGTGGAGGTGGTGGCGACGCGGAACTACAGTGGCGAAGCCCCTATACGAGGCTAAAGGCGGAAATGCGCTAGAACCATCACGCAGTGACTCGCCTAACCCTTCAGAAACGTGATTACGTACAATGGTAGTCACTTGGGGAACCACATACACTAAAATCATCCTTTTACGTTGTTCATAATTCGATTTCAAGACCGTGACATGACGCGGGCAATTTGTACGGAAGTGTCCACTCTCATTACATATAAAACAGATCTCTTCTTGTCCTGTGTAAATTAAATGTAACCGGTATCCACACACCAGCAAATGAGAGGGAATATTCCGTTTGACCACCCTGTTCTCGGATCGAACTCCGCTACTCAGCTATAAACTTGTAAACGATGTTGAACGGACCAGCGTTCCCAACGTATATTCCGTATATCCCCAAACGGAAGCGGGACGGCCTTGAGGAAACTGTCATCAACTTCGAGCGGCAGGTTAAACACCCCAAAACTCGTATATTCTACCTCGGCGTTCGCCAGAATAAGCATGCTATTAGAGCCACTGCAATGAGTGGAAGCGACTTGTTGTCCGTGTCTCAGAAAGAGTCTGCCAACCTGAAGCGGGCCTGTGAACTTGACATAAAACACATGCGATTCAGAATCGAAGTAAGCTGTCTGAACCTGTTCTGAAGTGACCTTGATCGTTTCTACAAGCCAATCATGAATTTCTAACTAATTCGGCTGCACCTGACACGTGGACTTGTCAAAATCAAAACTGACCGTACCTGTGAGTGGGAAGTTACTGCGAGCTATGGACGCAAGACAATGGCGCGTAAAAATGGAATCACAAACAGGTGACGCCGAGAGAAAAACAACGATGTGACGCTCACAACGACTCACACGACACTGAGGGCAATCGGGAACAGGCGGAACCTTCTCGACCGACGTGCGAAGCGGGAATATTGACCACCATGAACTCTAACGTCTGGCATCTACGAATAGATACATAATCCACATAATACACGCGCAAAACTTCTCTTGCGATTTTATGGGAATCGCCAGAGTAGTGCACACTACTGCTTCCAGATTATGTTGTTTTAATGACCCAAATATGTACAAAGTTTGATGTAAATATGCCGGCCGAGGTGACCGAGCAGTTCTAGGCGCTTCAGTCCGGAACCGCACGACTGCTACCGTCGCAGGTCCGAATCCTGCCTTGGGCATGTATGTGTGTAATGTTCTTAGGTTAGTTAGGTTTAAGTAATTCTAAGTTCAAGGGGACTGACGACCTCAGATGTTATGTCCCATAGTGCTCAGAGCCATTTGAACCATTTTTTGAAGTAAATCTGTGATGCCAACGCCGTGGCCTGTCCTGGTACGACAACGGATTTGGCGATAGTTTTTGTAAGTGCGTCCATCAAACTGCTATTAGAAAGTTAACGTCGTTCTAAGGACTGATCTTTATAGAGGCAGAAAATAATATACATTACAGAATCTATGCAAACATAGCTCTCTGGAGCTATCTGGACTCCCTCAAAGAAAGGGACTTCGCCCTTACCGACAGAATCCAGTCGGCACTGCCAATCACATCTTTAGCCTCGCGACTTTTAATTCACGTTTCATACATATAACGAAAGCACAGAGGGTATAGAAGGACTACCTGTACACATGTTAGAGTGTCTAGACGCGATAGTAAGAAAAACTTTTTTATATGATAAAAATACCATAGTCGCGCAATATCCTCACTAAGGAGCCAAGAAAATTTTTATTTTCAGAGACTATGTTCTAATACTGTGTGATAAATATTGTTTTAGATATGTTGCTAAAAATATCATGCTTTCACTGTAATACATAACTTGCATCTGCGTGTACTGCAGTATGTATCGGAGTACCGTACACCAAACGGTTCATCGTCCCCTACAAGATGAAATCCATAGCAAGTCAGCAACATCTCTAAAACAATATTCATCGTTGACAGTTTGAACACTGGATGTTATCATCACAATGCAGAATTTTAGCGGGGACATGGTGCTTGTGTGACTTTTGTCATATACAGAAAGTGTTTCTAATTATCTCCTCTAAACACTTTGTACACGTAGTTTTTTTGTACCGTGTATATAACAATCAAATACGTAAGCCCTTGCGTACAAGAAATCTGGGATAAGTGAAGCAGCAATGGGCTCCAGGTCCAGTAATAAAGCACGTCCTGCACTGGACAGTAGTTCTAAACAAATTTCCCGATCCCGCATAAAAGACAGACTGTACCTTTAAGTGCGAAACCGTACCAACCAATACGACACACAGTTGTTGTGGACCATGAGTTTACAGGTCCCCAGCTCTTGGTCTAGTGGCTAGCGCTGTTGCTTTTGGATCACAGGTACCCGGGTCCGATTCCCGGCAGGATTCGGGATTTTCTCCACCCAGGAACTGCATGTTTGTGTTGTCCTCATAGTTTCGTCATAATTCAGGAAAATTGAGAGTCTGGACAATGAAAAGGTTAGGAATTTGTACGGGCGCTGATGACCATGCAGCTGAGCGACCCAAAAACCAAATATCATAATCATCGTTTGTTTGCAAACAGATAATTTTGGTAATTGTAAATGCAATGCGTATGCCTCTCAGACAGGCAGCATACCGAACAGCAAAATTATAAAGCTGTATATAACACCACCAGTAGATGCAAACAATTTATCTAATGCAAATCACTAAGAACATAATGCAGTGCTTAAATGGGCATGATTGAGAGTAACAGCCTCAGTATTTGTACGTGCCCATCACATTCCAGCAAGAACTGTGTTGGGCCGGCCGGTGTGGCCGAGAGGTTCTAGGTGCTACAGTCTGTAACCGCCGATCGCTACGGTCGCAGGTTCGTATCCTGCCTCGGGCGTGGGTGTGTGTGACGTCCTTAGGTTAGTTAGGTTTAAGTAGTTCTACGTTCTAGGAGACTAATGACCTCAGAAGTTAAGTCCCATAGTGCTCAGAGCCAAGAACTGTGTTGGCTCAAACCTACCGAACGTTAAAATTCTGAGTGTACAACAACATTCAAACACATAAGAATGAAGATTTCAATGAACATACACTCCGCCCCGATAATGAGTGGTCAGCGTGACAGATTGCCGTCCTACGGGACCGGGTTAGATTCCCGGCTGGGTCGGGGACTTTCCTACGCTCAGGGGCTGAGTGTTGTATTGTCTTTATCATCATTTCATCCCCATCCGGCGCATAGGTCCCCCAATGTGACGTCGAATGTAATAAGACCTGCACCGCGGCGGCCGGACGTGCCCCGCAAGGGCCTCCCGGCCAATGACGCGAAACGCTCATTTCCAGTGAACATACAATTTTAACACACTGCAGTTTTGGGACAACGAGCTCTACCTGAAGAACTGGCCAATGCGGCGGGTGGTCGAAATACGGCCTATAGGCGTCTCGGCATCGTGAACCAAACTCAAACAATAAACAGAATGAAATAACACACACTGAAGAGCTAAAGAAATTTGTACACCTGCCTAATATCGTGCAGGGCCCACGTGAGCACGCAGAAGTTGCGCAAAACGACGTGGCATGGTACAAATGGCTCTAAGCACTATGGGACTTGACATCTGAGGTATCAGTCCCCTAGACTTAAAACTACACTCCTGGAAATTGAAATAAGAACACCGTGAATTCATTGTCCCAGGAAGGGGAAACTTTATTGACACATTCCTGGGGTCAGATACATCACATGATCACACTGACAGAACCACAGGCACATAGACACAGGCAACAGAGCATGCACAATGTCGGCACTAGTACAGTGTATATCCACCTTTCGCAGCAATGCAGGCTGCTATTCTCCCATGGAGACGATCGTAGAGATGCTGGATGTAGTCCTGTGGAACGGCTTGCCATGCCATTTCCACCTGGCGCCTCAGTTGGACCAGCGTTCGTGCTGGACGTGCAGACCGCGTGAGACGACGCTTCATCCAGTCCCAAACATGCTCAATGGGGGACAGATCCGGAGATCTTGCTGGCCAGGGTAGTTGACTTACACCTTCTAGAGCACGTTGGGTGGCACGGGATACATGCGGACGTGCATTGTCCTGTTGGAACAGCAAGTTCCCTTGCCGGTCTAGGAATGGTAGAACGATGGCTTCGATGACGGTTTGGATGTACCGTGCACTATTCAGTGTCCCCTCGACGATCACCAGAGGTGTACGGCCAGTGCAGGAGATCGCTCCCCACACCATGATGCCGGGTGTTGGCCCTGTGTGCCTCGGTCGTATGCAGTCCTGATTGTGGCGCTCACCTGCACGGCGCCAAACACGCATACGACCATCATTGGCACCAAGGCAGAAGCGACTCTCATCGCTGAAGACGACACGTCTCCATTCGTCCCTCCATTCACGCCTGTCACGACACCACTGGAGGCGGGCTGCACGATGTTGGGCCGTGAGCGGAAGACGGCCTAACAGTGTGCGGGACCGTAGCCCAGTTTCATGGAGACGGTTACGAATAGTCCTCGCCGATACCCCAGGAGCAACAGTGTCCCTAATTTGCTGGGAAGTGGCGGTGCGGACCCCTACGGCACTGTGTAGGATCTTACGGTCTTGGCGTGCATCCGTGCGTCGCCGCGGTCCGGTCCCAGGTCGACGGGCACGTGCACCTTCCGCCGACCACTGGCGACAACATCGATGTACTGTGGAGACCTCACGCCCCACGTGTTGAGCAATTCGGCGATACGTCCAACCGCCTCCCGCATGCCCACTATACGCCCTCGCTCAAAGTCCGTCAACTGCACATACGGTTCACGTCCACGCTGTCGCGGCATGCTACCAGTGTTAAAGACTGCGATGGAGCTCCGTATGCCACGGCAAACTGGCTGACACTGACGGCGGCGGTGCACAAATGCTGCGCAGCTAGCGCCATTCGACGGCCAACACCGCGGTTCCTGGTGTGTCCGCTGTGCCGTGCGTGTGATCATTGCTTGTACAGCCCTCTCGCAGTGTCCGGAGCAAGTATGGTGGGTCTGACACACCGGTGTCAATGTGTTCTTTTTTCCATTTCCAGGAGTGTAGTTAAACCTAACTAACCTAAGGACATCACACACATCCGTGCCCGAGGCAGGATTAGTAACTGCGACCGTAGCAGCAGCGCGGAACCGGACTGAAGCGCCTAGAACCGCTCGGACACAGCGGCCGGCAAACGTGGCATAGACTCGACTAATATCTGAAGTAGTGCTGGAGTGAACTAACACCGTGAATGCTGCAGGGCTGCCCATAAATGCATAAGAGTACGAGGGGTTGGAGACCTCTTCTGAAAAGCACGTTGCAAGATATCCCATATATGCTCAATAATATTCATGTTTGGGGAGTTTGGTGGCCAGCGAAAGTGTTTAAACTCATAAGAATGTTCCTGGAACCACACTGTAGCAATTCTGGACTTGTGGTGTGTCGCAATGCTCTGCTGGAATTCCCAAGTCCGTCGGAATGCGCAATGGACTTGAATGGATGCAGGTGGTCAGACAGGATGCTTACTTACGTACGTATCAGAGTCGTATCTAGACCTATCAGTGGTCCCATATCACTCCTAGTGTACATGTCTCACACCATTAGAGCCTCCAACAGCTTGAACAGTCCTCTGCTGGCATGCAGGGTCCATGGATTCATGAGGTTATCTCCATACCCGTACACGTCTATCTCCTTGATAGAATTTGAAACGAGATTCGTCCGACTAGGCAACACTTCTCCAGTCATCAGTAGTCCAAAGTCAGTTTTGACGGGCCCAGGCGAGACATAAATCTTTGTGTCGTGCAGTCATCAAGAATACACTAGTGGGCCTTCAGCTACGGAAGTCCACATCGATGATGTTTTGTTGAATGGTTCGCACTATAGCCCTTTTTGATGGTCCAGCACTGAAATCTTCAGCGATTTGCGGAAGGATTGCGCTTTTGTCACGTTGAACGAGTCTCTTCGGTCGTCGTTGGTTCCATTCTTGCAGGATCTTTTTCCGCCAGCACTGATATAGAGAGATTTGATGTTTTACGGTATTCCTGATATTCACGGTACACTCGTAAAATGGTGGTACGGGAAAATCCCGACTTCGTCGCTACCTCCGAGATGATGTGTCCCATCGCTCGGGCGCAGGCTATAACACCACGTTCAAACTCACTTAAATCTCGATAACCTGCCGTTGTAGCAGCAGTAATCGATCTAAGAACTGCACCAACACTTGTTGTCATATAGGCGTTGCCGACCGCAGTGCCGTATTCTGCCGCATGCCTTTACCAGTTTCTTAGCGCTTCAGTATAGTTTAAATGTGTTGTGCAATACGCCTTGCACTTGTATGTGCCGAGCAAGATGGCGACTGATGGAATAGACTTTCTATACTTCAATAGAAGCGTTAGAAAATTTCCACGTAAGCATAACAATTCGAGAAATATTCACTGAATTTGAAAGTAAAACTGCACCAACAGATCCACCCAGCACCATCACCATCTTCCTCCTTGTCGACTATGCAATCTACCCGTGGCAGACAGGAATTCTAAAGGCAATCTTCTATCTCTTCCAGCTAGTTTAGAGAACAGAGAGCAAAACCTTTTTGGCAAGCTTTTTGTCTTCCAGTCTTCTATATTTTAATGTATATGAAACGCTTTTACTTCGTGGCTGGTGTTTTCATATCTTATTTCGTCTCTAAGAGGGTATCCAATCATGCTTCTGAAGAATCTTATATCCATTGTTTCAGTAGCTCTCTTCTCCTTTCTTTAGAGCTAGATTCTACAAAAAAGTACCATTACACCATAGGCGCTGTCATCCGTTAATAACATGTGAATCGTACGTAACATACTAATGCGCTGGACAAGGTTGAGCACCGGTTTAGGAAGACCAGACTCTAAAGCAAACTCGCAACATCATGTGAAGGCTCGAATTCACCAGTTAGTTTTTGCGGCAGAGAATATTTTCCGTATTTTCAGACGAATCAGTATTTCCCTTAGTGAATCACTCTGTACTGAGACATGTTTGCCGCACGCATGCACATCACTATGTATGTGTCTTATGCACATTCATTATGTGGTCTACATTGGTGATGTACATTTTCCTTTGCAGCTAGTCGAAGACATACATAATAAACTATTTTAGAACGCAGTAACCCGGTTCCTTTCAATAGCTACCAGACACTGATAATGTAATTCGTCGTTCTGAAATGGATATAAAAATTATGAAACAAAATTTTAAAGGTAAATTATTTCTAGAATTGATTTCAGACGGAAGTTGACATATGAAATATGGGGAGTGTATCCTTCTTGTATTTGCGTTATGTGCTCCGGGACTTTGATGTAAGGAAAGTTATAAGGAAATGTAATTTATCTGTGAAGAAAATGACTTGCAAAACATTCAGAAGATCAATTCCGGAGCATTAATCATCAGTGTGAGACCCCTAACACACTGGACTAATAGAAGCGATAGAGTTGATCCAACGAAGAGCTATACCCGTACCACGCAGAGAAGATACAGGCTATGCAGCCACAGGGTTTTGCATCACTTGCCCACTTCTGTAGGAGATTCTTGTACCGTTGTGTGGACGAGCCCGACTTCCCACGACGGATCCATTTCACGGATGAAGCCAAGTTCGCAATGAAAGGTAATTCTCAGTTATCGCAATAGTCCTGTGTGGACCCAACAAATCCCGCATGCTGCAACCCCTCATCCCCACCCCCACCCCCCTCTGCCCCTCCCTACTAGGTTTGAGGGACGATACGGTCTTATCGTCTAGGCAGGTTACCTGTATCCACTTGTAATTGTGTCCCATCCACCATATCTCATGGGTGACGTGTACTTACGCTTCCTTGACAGCATAATGCACTGGCTTTTGGAAGATGTGCCATTGCATGTGCGCCAAAAGATGATGTTCCTTCACGATGGCGCAACATCTCATTTCCTACTTACGGTCCGAGATTATCTGAGCCAACGATTTGGGCAACAGTGGATAACTCCTGGTGAGCCGACTGTTTGGCCTGCACTTTCTCCCTACTTAAAACCGACAAATTTGGAAATTTGTCGTAAGGTCTTATGGGACCAAACTGCTTCGGTATCCGGTCCCTAAGCTTACGCACTACTTAATCTAACAGAAACTAACTTACGCTAAGGACCACGCACACTCCCATGCCTGAGGGAGGACTCGAACCTCCGACGGGAGGAGCCGCGCGGACCGCAACAAGCCGCCTCAGATCGTGCGGCTACCCCGCGCGGGCGAAGCCGATAAGCCACTACCTGTAGGGTCATGTGAAATCTTTGATTTACGTGACGCCTGAGAGACGACCAACAATCACCAGTAACAGAAACTACATGAGAGGCGTTATGCATCATAAAGAGGTTTACTGTTGGAATTCCGAGAGCATACGTTCCAAGAAGAGATTACTTCTTTCCACACACGCCTCACGAAACGACATTTACGAGAAAACGAGAGAAATTAGAGTTCATACAGTGGCTTATCGACAGTCATTCTTTATATGTATCATTCGCGGATGGAACAGCGGTAGAGGGGGTTGGGGGAGGGTATGAGGCAGTGATTAGTGGTACTCGAAGCCACCTTAGCCACACACCTTATGGTAGCTTGCAGGATATAGACTTGAATAACAGTTGGTGCAAGGTAGTTAAGTGGGGCTTAAAAATCATAATAGGTCACGCGACTTTACATAGAAATTTGGACAGAACAGAAAAAAGTGAGCCTTAAGCAGACCTTCTTTCATAAGACACATCTTCAAAGAGTACATCTACGAGAGCATGCTGAAAAGTAATGTTCCGGAATTTTTTATGTGAAAACTCCAAATGTGTTTTCAATAAAACAGCTATTCTTAACATACTACGTCCTTATTCTTCTTGCCTACATGTTTGTAGCCCTCTGCCGATAGAGGGCTCCGAATTGTAGCGTGTAACATGACGATGTGTAACGTAATTATGTCAGTGGATAGAAAACAGCATACTGTAATCGAGTTTGAACTTCGAAGAGTTCATCCCCATATGGAACACCTACTCTTTCAGCATGTCAGTGCCAGATCGACGGGTTCAATGCCCTTGATCATCCAAGGTTCCCCGACTTGGATCCATCCGATTTTCATTTGTCTTCGAAACTTAAGGAATTCTCTCGAGGACTTTACTTTGGTAGTGACGAAGAAGTGCAAGCACAGATAATGTTGTAGCTCCGCCAACCAAGTCAAACTTTCTACTGTGGAGGTATCAACAAACTGGTCACTCGATGGGAGAAATGTGTTCTTCGCCAGGGTGTATGAGCAATAAATATGTGGACGCGAAGAATAAAGATGTATGATGTTAATAACGTTCGTTTTATTTAAAAAGCTTCATGAGTTATCAAATAAAAAGTGGGAGGCATTAATTTTCAGCACGCCCTCGTAATTTGTAAGTCCAGCTTGCATGAAACGCAACTGCTAACTGGCTCAACAAGACGTGTTACACAGAAGGCAGGTTGGATGTGCATCAGATGGTTACAACGTACGAAAATTGCCGCCATCCCCTGGCCACTAAGATTACCTTCATGTTATCGCGCCACATTAGTCCAGTTAGCAAATGTACTCCACCTTGGCTGGACGTTTGAAATACAGTCTGAATCGCAATCCACAGGCCAAACTTCGGATGTTGTCCAAGGGTATTTTCTGAGTGTTTTGGTATCAGCGACTCGTGGTCTCTGGTAGTTAGTTACAGAGTTATTGCATTTCGTTTGACTTTTGGTCCTCATTTACCTCTGTATCGTTATTGCAATGAAAATAACTGTACAACAGTGCAAATATCGGCGGTATACGATCTGCGTCTTTTTCGGAAAGAACTCGTTCCATTCGTTCACAGTACTTGCTGTTGACATCAGTTATGCCCTCTTTACTCTTCGCCCTCAGGCTTGCTATCAGAACTACTCGGTTCTGTCTCAGTGTTCCTTTTATGGTAACAGTGATATAGAGCAATACGTAGAGATTTACTGATGATTTGCAAAAGCCGGAGATGCAGAAGTAGTATGATATGTTTGCTGTCACTGCGGGTGCAGCTCAGTATAGCAACGGTATGGCGCATTTACTGGACCGTTATACGAGTTGCATGTCATATGGCTCTGAGCACTATGGGACTTAACATCTGAGGTCATCAGTCCCCTAGAACTTAGGACTACTTAAACTTAACTAACCTAAGGATATCACACACATTCATGCCCGAGGCAGAATTCGAACCTGCGACCGTAGCGGTGAATTTTAATCGCGATTCCGGACTGAAGCGCCTACAACCACTCGGCCACCGCGGCCGGCAGTTGCATGTCATCTTAACTTAAAAAAGAATAAGGGCATATCCTTCACGTGCTCCGCCATCCGGAATCCCGTTTTCGTTTCGCACCACAGAACAGAGATGTTCATTATAAACCACTGGTGATGCTACCATACAGCCTATCTGAACATCTGTCATTTTGTCCATTTCAGTCTTTGAATCCGATGACGACAAAAAGACTTTTTTTTAAATTTTGTGAAGAGTTCTTGACGATCACTTTAGTCCCAGAAAATGTTTGTTTTAGAACGTTGAACAAATGCGTTACTCTCTGTTCATAAACTTCCTGTCAAGATCTACATCTGCATACGGTACATAACTACTCCGCAAGGGGCCATATGGCGCAAGGGGCGGGGTACATTATAAGGGAGAGTATTGTAGCTAAAATTTTCCCTGTCTAGAAAATGGGAATCTTTGTTGGTTGTCAACAGCTTTTATTTAAAAAATATTTGAACTTGTATCTGGTTCTTGTTAATACCTCTTCCCATTCTGGTTTTTAGTAGAGTAATAGGATTTGCTAGAGCCGAAAGTTTGAGAGGTGTTCCAAGGTGTGGTGTCACCGCCAGACACCACACTTGCTAGGTGGTAGCCTTTAAATCGGCCGCGGTCCGGTAGTATACGTCGGACCCGCGTGTCGCCACTATCAGTGATTGCAGACCGAGCGCCGCCACACGGCAGGTGTAGAGAGACTGCCTAGCACTCGCCCCAGTTGTACAGCCGACTTTGCTAGCGATGGTTCACTGACAAAATACGCTCTCATTTGCCGAGACGATAGTTAGCATAGCCTTCAGCCACGTTATTTGCTACGACCTAGCAAGGCGCCATTATCAGGCACTATTGATATTGAGAACTATGTACCGTCAAAACCGACGTTCGTCATTAATGGATTGAAGTTAAGTATTCCACCAGCTACGTCCGTAGTTTCCAAATTCTAATTTCCTTGTCCTGTTCCAGACCTCACGCCAGCCTGCGTGAGCTAAATCGCGTGCCTTTCGGCCTCCTCTAGTAACACGGTGTTGGCTCTCCTGCCAACCACAACACAAGGTACAACGCTCTTCCATACTACTGCTTCTGAAGAGCACTTTACACGCTGGTGGCCGAGTTTAATTTTTGAGAACATATATTTAATCACTGGAAGAATCATTTTAGCTGCAGAACTGCCATTCTAGCTGTGACACAAGTTTCTGATGAATTAAGTGTGATAATAAGTTCCTTACTTTCCCAGCTCCGCAGCTGTCGGGCAGTGTGATAAAAGAAATAATTAGTGGATCTTAGTTTGTTGAAATTTATTTGACTGGCCGTGTGATACACAGGCATTACTTCAGTGAAATATCTAATAGAAGAGTATGTATAAAAGGCTTATGTAAACCCGATATGTCACATAAGGATATCTCTACTGTTGGTGTGTTCCGTGTTATATCAAAGTATGACTATCGATATTATTTCTACAAAATGTAGGTATACAGATATTTAGACGTATTGCTGTCAAGAATGGGAAAAGAAATCAGCAGTGTTATTTTATAAACAACCAACTCGGCTTTCCCCTTAACACATTTATGTAAGTGAAGATGAACCTGTTTCTGTATGGACAGAGGGGATTTTGAATCTCATTTCCCACGAATACGAGGCCATTGCTGTAACAACGGCGTTGCCTCGTTCGTGGCGCAGCGCAGTGAGAAACGAAATCTCCTGTGGCTATATAAAGCTTTTACTGATTACCTTTTAGTACTGCTTTTTCTTTAAACCATGATGGCTTCTGTAAATTTTGCTGTCAGACTTTACCCCGCACCTCCGAAAATAATTAACACATTTTTTGCTCGCCTTCGAGCGTTTTATTCTATGGCGGTTAATGAAGTTACATTCTGACGGAATAAAAAGCATGACCTTTCTGACTCGTGTAATTCGCGGCGAGGATTATCAGCTGCTATTTTCCACATTTACGATGGCGACTCTTTCAAAGTACTGAAATTAATTTTTTTCAGGATTCCGTTAACGAACTCGCATTACACACTTCAAATTTTGCGTATTACACCGTAATTATTTACTCATCTGGAGTCTATTCACGAGTACGATCTGAATTTTGTACTGCAAAATATCAGAAAACAAACGGTTGTACCACACGTCATATTTGGTAGAAAATGTGAGCGATCAACTCATTCACGATGTGTTACAGAGCTGCTTACTCTAGATTTAAAAATGTTAACTTAACAGCAATCTGTACTGGAGCCTTTCATGTGTGTGTTTGGCCCGTCAGCAGTAATTAAATGAACTCTGGAGATTTACGCGTTTGAGCTCTGCTGATATGCCAGTTTGAAAAACCGTGGTACGCGGACCAGAAGCTAATAATGTTAGGGAGCCTCAGAATCGTTTGCTCAATATCTAACAACCCCCTACATTAATCACAAATTAAAGTAACCTATGCGAAAGCTTGTTTAGGATCGAAAATATATGATGGTATCCACTAAAGCAAAATACGTTTACCAAAATATGTATTACATTTGCTATACCTGTGAGTGAAACAATGAGAAGTTAAAAACAAGGAAATACTTCTGAGAGGAAGTGCAAAAGAGCCCAAGAGAATGGCCATTACTTCGGTTACTAGTTTTTGGCATTTGACGTAATTTCATAATCACACTGGTCATATTGGTCAAGAAAGTAAAGTCAGGTTTTATAGAAAGCACAAAACCTATGTCTAGGTGATAGGAGCGAACTGGGACTCCGTCATTCCCGAATGTATCCCCAGTCTCTAAACCGCCACACTACCGCACTTAGCACATGTCTTTAATCCCTCCGAAATGTTATTAATCTATTTGTCGCGAGAAAAATATGTAACAGCGTACATATAAAGCTAACGCACGATAAACAGTAAATACACTCCTGGAAATTGAAATAAGAACACCGTGAATTCATTGTCCAGGAAGGGGAAACTTTATTGACACATTCCTGGGGTCAGATACATCACATGATCACACTGACAGAACCACAGGCACATAGACACAGGCAACAGAGCATGCACAATGTCGGCACTACTACAGTGTATATCCACCTTTCGCATCAATGCAGGCTGCTATTCTCCCATGGGGACGATCGTAGAGATGCTGGATGTAGTCCTGTGGAATGGCTTGCCATGCCATTTCCACCTGGCGCCTCAGTTGGACCAGCGTTCGTGCTGGACGTGCAGACCGCGTGAGACGACGCTTCATCCAGTCCCAAACATGCTCAATGGGGGACAGATCCGGAGATCTTGCTGGCCATGGTAGTTGACTTACACCTTATAGCGCACGTTGGGTGGCACGGGATACATGCGGACGTGCATTGTCCTGTTGGAACAGCAAGTTCCCTTGCCGGTCTAGGAATGGTAGAACGATGGGTTCGATGACGGTTTGGATGTACCGTGCACTATTCAGTGTCCCCTCGACGATCACCAGAGGTGTACGGCCAGTGTAGGAGATCGCTCCCCACACCATGATGCCGGGTGTTGGCTCTGTGTGCCTCGGTCGTATGCATTCCTGATTGTGGCGCTCACCTGCACGGCGCCAAACACGCATACGACCATCATTGGCACCAAGGCAGAAGCGACTCTCATCGCTGAAGACGACACGTCTCCATTCGTCCCTCCATTCACGCCTGTCGCGACACCACTGGAGGCGGGCTGCACGATGTTGGGGCGTGAGCGGAAGACGGCCTAAAGGTGTGCGGGACCGTAGCCCAGCTTCATGGAGACGGTTGCGAATGGTCCTCGCCGATACCCCAGGAGCAACAGTGTCCCTAATTTGCTGGGAAGTGACGGTGCGGTCCCCTACGGCACTGCGTAGGATCCTACGGTCTTGGCGTGCATCCGTGCGTCGCTGCGGTCCGGTCCCAGGTCGACGGGCACGTGCACCTTCCGCCGACCACTGGCGACAACATCGATGTACTGTGGAGACCTCACGCCCCACGTGTTGAGCAATTCGGCGGTACGTCCACCCTGCCTCACGCATGCCCACTATGCGCCCTCGCTCGAAGTCCGTCAACTGCACATACGGTTCACGTCCACGCTGTCGCGGCATGCTACCAGTGTTAAAGACTGCGATGGAGCTCCGTATGCCACGGCAAACTGACTGACACTGACGGCGGCGGTGCACAAATGCTGCGCAGCTAGCGCCATTCGACGGCCAACACCGCGGTTCCTGGTGTGTCCGCTGTGCCGTGCGTGTGATCATTGCTTGTACAGCCCTCTCGCAGTGTCCGGAGCAAGTATGGTGGGTCTGACACACCGGTGTCAATGTGTTCTTTTTTCCATTTCCAGGAGTGTATATTGTCGCTGAAACGTGCGTGGCTACAATCATGCTATTTATTTCTCTAATAAGTAACGAATTTAACCCACTATTTTCTGGAAAGGTCCAGAGTCTCATCAACTACACAGTACACCTTGAAATAGGTGGCTTTATGTCTTTGGAGTGTGGAATAATGTTGGATCTAGAGATAGGTCGTTCACGAACTAACAGGTCCAAAGGAACGGTTCATCAAGATGAACGGAAGACCGAGGAACTAATTCTAAGGAACGGTCTTTCACAGTTCACTTCGGTCGCGGCTTGCTACTTACAGTTCCCGGGAACGGCAAACGGTTTGTCTCGTTCTCGCAACGGTATTTAGGCCGGTCTTGTTCCATCTTCGACCCTGTTCCCGTCTATGTCTCTGTCTCGCTCGGCCGGACTCGTCCTTCTTCGTTTGGCCACTCGTCGCAGTTCCACTCCGACTGCTTATAGCTAGTTTAGTATCGAGTTGTTCGTTTCGTTCGCTGCGCACGTCCATTCAAGATCTGTTTCAAACCTTTTTTTAACTCTGAACTTCTGGTTCTTTTCGTATTCTATTCAGCGTCCATGACTGGTAATGAAAGTGTATTTTATAATTACGTAAATTACTTAAAAATGTACTACATACATCTTTTGAGGTAACAAAACGGCATATCAGTTTACACGAGTATTTCGATAAACAGCAGAAGAAATACTTGTGAAAAGTCAACATTTTTTTGTTATTACACATGTAAAGGAAGTCGGCACGGCACACACGAGTGGCTATTTTCCGTCTTTTTTTGATCCAATGTGAAAGAGCATGTTCATTGTTATGGAAGGCAGACCGACTTACAACCGAAAGAAGGCTGCGCTCCATAATCGAGTGTTTGGTGTCACATTTTGTAAAGAGAATTTCATAACTTCTACAACAATATTTCAGTGATACAGGGCAGGACGCGAAAATCGGCTCTGAGTACTAGACTGCTCATTGTCGCCCACCAATCGTCATCTGTTGTTTCGAAGTTGTTGTTTGCATTAGCGTATTTGTTCTTTCTTCACTGCCCAATTACTACAAAAGGCTCTGAGCACTATGGGACTTAACATCTGAGGTGATCAGTACCCAAGAACTTAGAACTACTTAAACCTAACTAATCTCAGGACATCACACACATCCATGCCCGAGGCAGGATTCGAACCTGCGACCGTAGCGGTCACGCGGTTCCAGACTGAAGCGCCTAGAACCGCTCGGCCACATCGACCGGCTCTAATTGTTACATGTTTGTTTATTCTGCTCGTAGCGGTCAACAAATCGCACGTAATTGCCGAGCAGTCTGTACTCGGGGCCGGTTTTTCGTGAACCACCTTAATATTATTTCACTGCGATCAGCCACATAATGCTACAGTTGGCTAAACGAGAAGCTTTGCAGAATCATAAAAATCACAAGTGTGTGAGAATTCTGTTATGAATAAAGACAAGTGCCCCCTCTGGCGCCTTTCATGTTCAGTCACCTATGCTACTAATTTTAAATTTTTCATAAGAACCACATACCAAGCACAAATGAATGGTGAACGAGTAAAAATGAACGATTCCCAACAAAGAGCGATCATCAGTGAACTAGTTCCAAAGGATGAACAAGTTTGTCCATCTCTAGTTGGAACCTGAGAAAAATGCTTGTAACGTACCGGAACCACAATAATATCGCAAAGATTTCGAGGTTTTCCCTTGAAACGAAGACCGCCACAATGAACAAGATCACATGAGAAGCTTATATGGCCAAGGAGAGGATTCCGTTTACTTGCCAGAACTGGGACCTACTCTTGCGATGTATGCATCACCTTCATTTGATATTAGCAAACACATCTCAAATTTAATTGGGCTAGACGAAAGACGCGAGAAATTTTAAGGCTCGTTACATAGCAAACATATGTGTATACAGGGTGAAAATTATTTAAACCGGCCGGCCGCGGTGGCCGTGCGGTTCTGGCGCTGCAGTCCAGAGCCTCGGGGCTGCTACGGTCGCTGGTTCGAATCCTGCCTCGGGCATGGGTGTGTGTGGTGTCCTTAGGTTAGCTAGGTTTAAGTAGTTCTAAGTTCTAGGGGACTTACGACCTAAGATGTTGAGTCCCATAGTGCTCAGAGCCATTTGAACCAACTCTGAAAGGTTGGATGGGGCACCGACCGAAACAGATGATTACTCTTATGTCATATTTTTCTTAGAAGATTTTTGAAACTCTTAGAGGGGGTTATCTCTGGATGAAATTTAAGTGAAGTAACAAATTCTGGAACGTTGCATGGGACACCGAGAACAATTTTTCTAATGAGTTTTTTCCTATGAGGACAAAAGTAACACAAACAAATCTTAATTCTTTATCACCAACAGACAACAAAATTAACACAACACAATTACGTAATTCATGGTGTGGGTTCCTGTAGTCATGCCCTAGTTCATGAACCACGGGCAACATATGAGTGGCCAAGTAAGTGGTCCCGGCAGTCGGGATACCAGTTACTTTGGAATAAGGCTGGGCATCTCGGACATATTCTGAGTCGTGGTCACGTTTGTGCTCATACGGCAAAGACTACCAAACCCACCGGTTAGTCCCTCAGCCGTTAGGGGTAAAACCCAATGGGACTCGGGGCAAGTAAGGCGAGCAACCTGCTTCCCTGGTACTTTAAATATGATGCTGGCAACAATCAGAGCAAAATTCCTGCAGGTGACGGAGTCCCACCTCTAACTGACAAACAAGGGACTCCTAAGATACGACTTGGCAAACAAATGGTAATGAGATGGGGAGCTATTAATATCAGTGGGGGCTACTCTGGGAAGAAGGTAGAGCTGGCAGAGGCTGCAAGTAAGATGGGACTGGACGTTTCAGTTGTTAGTGACATTCGGGTAAGGGGTGAGAAAGAAGAGGAAGTGGGAGAATACAAGGATCACATTTGAGGAAATGGAGAAAATGGTCAACAGATTGCAGTGCAATAAAGCAGCTGGGGTGGATGAAATTAAGTCGGAACTCATCAAATATAGTGAAATGTCAGGTTTTAAATGGCTACACAGGATAACTGAAATGGCCTGTGAGTCGGGACAGGTTCCATCAGACTGGACAAAAGCAGTAATCACACCAATCTTTAAACGTGGAAACAGAAAAGATTGTAACAACTGCAGAGGTATTTCTTTAATCAGTGTTGTGGGTAAAACCATCTCAGTTATTGTTGAAAGGAAGGCGCGAGTATTAGTTGAGGACCAATTGGATGAAAATCAGTGTGGGTTTGGGCCTCTTAGAGGTTGTCAGGACCAGATCTTTAGCTTACGGCAAATAATGGAGAAGTGTTATGAGTGGAACAGGGAATTGTATCTATGCTTTATAAATCTAGAAAAGGCATATGACCGGGTTCCTAGGAGGAAGTTATTGTCTGTTCTACGAGAATATGGAATAATAGGCAAACTTTTGCAAGCAATTAAAGGTCTTTACATGGATAGTCAGGCAGCAGTTAGAGTTGACGGTAAATTGAGTTCATGGTTCAGTGTAGTTTCAGGGGTAAGACAAGGCTGCAACCTGTCTCCACTGTTGTTCATATTATTTATGGATTATATGTTGAAAACAATAGATTGGCTGGGTGAGATTAAGATATGTGAACACAAAATAAGCAGTCTTGCATATGCGGATGACTTAGTTGTGATGGCAGATTCGATTGAAAGTTTGCAAAGTAATATTTCAGAGCTAGATCATAAATGTAAGGACTATGGTATGACGATTAGCATCTCCAAAACGAAAGTAATGTCAGTGGGAAAGAAATATAAACGGATTGAGTGCCAAATAGCAGGAACAAAGTTATAACAGGTGGACAGTTTCAAGTACTTAGGATGCATATTCTCACAGGATGGCAACATAGTGAAAGAACTGGAAGCGAGGTGTAGCAAAGCTAATGCAGTGAGCGCTCAGCTACGATCTACTCTCTTCTGCAAGAAGGAAGTCACTACCAATACTAAGTTATCTGTGCACCGTTCAACTTTCGGCCAACTTTGTTGTATGGGAGCGAAAGCTGGGTGGATTCAGGTTACCTTATCAACAAGGTTGAGGTTACGGATATAAAAGTAGCTAGGATGATTACAAGTACTAGTAGATGGGAACAATGGCAGAAGGGTGTCCACAATGAGAAAATCAAAGAAAAACTGGGAATGAACTCTATAGATGAAGCAGTCAGGGTGAACAGGCTTAGATGGTGGGGTCATGTTACCCGCATGGGAGAAGCAAGGTTACCCAAGAGACTCATGGGTTCAGCAGTAGAGGGTAGGAGGAGTCGGGGCAGACCAAGGAGAAGGTACCTGTATTCGGTAAAGAATGATTTTGAAGTAATAGGCTTCACACCAGAAGAGGCACCAATGTTAGCAGTGAATAGGGGATCATGGAGGAATTTTATAAGGGGGGCTATGCTCCAGACTGAACGCTGAAAGGCATAATCAGTCTTAAATGATAATGATGATGATGATGATGATGAACTACGTAATATACTACAGACGTTCAAAAATGTCTCCATTGACTTGTAAACAGCGATTACACGCGTGGGGTATGTTCCGTCTAACACGTCAAAGAGTGAAGGTGTGTCCTTAATTCCTACTGCTGCAGCTGCTGTCCGGGCAACCAGATCCTTTTTTGCTTCAACAGGAGTTTTGTAAACAAGACTGCACATTTCTCATCTCACGGAAAACACCAGACGTGTCAAACCAGGGAATCGGATAGGCCGTGGTACAGTATAAACACTGACAACACACTATTCTGGGAACTGTCGGTTGAAGAATCGACGTACTGGACGACTAACTTCCGAAGTAAGAGTGATTTCAGGTGTGCCGCAGGGGAGTGTCATAGGACCGTTGCTATTCACAATATACATAAATGACCTGGTGGATGACATCGGAAGTTCACTGAGGCTTTTTGCAGATGATGCTGTGGTGTATCGAAAGGTTGCAACAATGGAAAATTGTACTGAAATGCAGGAGGATCTGCAGCGAATTGACGCATGGTGCACGGAATGGCAATTGAATCTCAATGTAGACAAGTGTAATGTGATGCGAATACATAGAAAGATAGGTCCCTTATCATTTAGCTACAAAATAGCAGGTCAGCAACTGGAAGCAGTTAATTCCATAAATTATCTGGGAGTACGCATTAGGAGTGATTTAAAATGGAATGATCATATAAAGTTGATCGTCGGTAAAGCAGATGCCAGACTGAGATTCATTGGAAGAATCCTAAGGAAATGCAATCCGACAACAAAGGAAGTAGGTTACAGTACGCTTGTTCGCCCAATGCTTGAATACTGCTCAGCAGTGTGGGATCCGCACCAGGTAGGGTTGATAGAAGAGATAGAGAAGATCCAACGGAGAGCAGCGCGCTTCGTTACAGGATCATTTAGTAATTGCGAAAGCGTTACGGAGATGATAGATAAACTCCAGTGGAAGACTCTGCAGGAGAGACGCTCAGTAGCTCGGTACGGGCTTTTGTTAAAGTTTCGAGAACATACCTTCACCGAAGAGTCAAGCAGTATATTGCTCCCTCCTACGTATGTCTCGCGAAGAGACCATGAGGATAAAATCAGAGAGATTAGAGCCCACACAGAAGCATACCGACAATCCTTCTTTCCACGTACAATACGAGACTGGAATAGAAGGGAGAACCGATAGAGGTACTCAGGGTACCCTCCGCCACACACCGTCAGGTGGCTTGCGGAGTACGGATGTAGATGTAGATGTAGATACCGTTCTGTCCTGTAGTGACTGGCACGTTGCAATCTCCCCCTTCCTAACCGGCCTACTAGACTGAAATATAATTGACCGTGATCGCGTATGCTATATGATATTTTACAGTGAACGAGGCTATAGTTACCGAAAGAAAGTAATGCCGGTTAGTAGGAGGAAAGTGCACAACAGACCCTTCTGAAGGAAGAATCTATTCCAAACCTAATCCAAATACTGATAATTCTGAAATGGGTGAAATATAGTGCCATTGCTCAGAAAACCACACTGGTGGGGGGGGGGGGGGGGGGGGGAGGGAACCACGTAATATTTTTAATACAAGAAATACCGATAGTACAAAAAATACTGATTAACAAAAAAGGGATAATTAAACGCTCGCTTGTCCACTAGAGAAATCAGTCCCCAGAATCTTAATAAAGGCAAAGGCAAAGAAAATCAATCAAATTATCAATGGTGTGGCAATACAAGGTTTTAACGTTTTTCCACAACACGAGAAAATAAATGAATCAGAAAACACTGAGTTTGCAGTTACTTAACTGAAATACGAAATTTTGAAAGCAAAGTAAAATGAAGTTACTGATTGAGTAAATGACTGGCTATAACTGAAACACTGATACGTAAAGTGACTTTCAGTAACCTCAGATTAACGTCATGCAAAATTTGGAAAAGAAAAACTGAATTACATTTAAATTCTGGAAGATTGAACTGCATTTACTTTATAGCAAATGAGCAACTGAATTTACTTCTGGCATATGAGCAATAAGGTACTTACCAAGCCAGCAGAGGTATTTCACTAAGCTAAATGTGTACAAAATAAATAAAACTGCGCACTCTTAATTTGTGCTGTATCGTTAGTTCAAATGGCTCTGAGCACTATGGGACTCAACTGCTGTGGTCATTAGTCCCCTAGAACTTAGAACTACTTAAACCTAACTAACCTAAGGACATCACACACATCCATGCCCGAGGCAGGATTCGAACCTGCGACCGTAGCAGTCACACGGTTCCGGACTGCGCGCCTAGAACCGCGAGACCACCGCGGCCGGCGTATCGTTAGTTATTAGTTTTGTCATTGAAATTACTCGTTACTTTAACTGACTGATGTTGATACTCAAAATTGAAATTTCTGTTGAACAGTTACTGAGACTGCAAAATTTAGACTGAAACTGATCAGCAAATAACCAAAACAGACAGTAAATAATTAATCAACGTTCATATTTTTACGACGCTCGGTGAAACAAACGCTAGAGAAACAATTAAAATCGCTCAAAAGAGGAAAGGCCGCTGGTCCTGATGGAATACCAGTTCGATTTTACACAGAGTACGCAAAGGAACTTGCCCCCCTTCTTGCAGCGGTGTACCGTAGGTCTCTAGAAGAGCGAAGCGTTCCAAAGGATTGGAAAAGGGCACAGGTCATCCCCGTTTTCAAGAAGGGACGTCGAACAGATGTGCAGAACTATAGACCTATATCTCTAACGTCGATCAGTTGTAGAATTTTGGAACACGTATTATGTTCGAATATAATGTCTTTTCTGGAGACTAGAAATCTACTCTGTAGGAATCAGCATGGGTTTCGAAAAAGACGGTCGTGTGAAACCCAGCTCGCGCTATTCGTCCACGAGACTCAGAGGGCATTAGACACGGGTTCACAGGTAGATGCCGTGTTTCTTGACTTCCGCAAGGCGTTTGACACAGTTCCCCACAGTCGTTTAATGAACAAAGTAAGAGCATACGGACTATCAGATCAATTGTGTGATTGGATTGAGGAGTTCCTAGATAACAGAACGCAGCATGTCATTCTCAATGGAGAGAAGTCTTCCGAAGTAAGAGTGATTTCAGGTGTGCCGCAGGGGAGTGTCATAGGACCGTTGCTATTCACAATATACATAAATGACCTGGTGGATGACATCGGAAGTTCACTGAGGCTTTTTGCAGATGATGCTGTGGTGTATCGAGAGGTTGCAACAATGGAAAATTGTACTGAAATGCAGGAGGATCTGCAGCGAATTGACGCATGGTGCACGGAATGGCAATTGAATCTCAATGTAGACAAGTGTAATGAGATGCGAATACATAGAAAGATAGGTCCCTTATCATTTAGCTACAAAATAGCAGGTCAGCAACTGGAAGAAGTTAATTCCATAAATTATCTGGGAGTACTCATTAAGAGTGATTTAAAATGGAATGATCATATAAAGTTGATCGTCGGTAAAGCAGATGCCAGACTCAAAAAGAAGAAGAAAAAGAAAAAGAAAAAGAAAAAGAAAAGATTCATTGGAAGAATCCTAAGGAAATGCAATCCGACAACAAAGGAAGTAGGTTACAGTACGCTTGTTCGCCCAATGCTTGAATACTGCTCAGCAGTGTGGGATCCGCACCAGGTAGCGTTGATAGAAGAGATAGAGAAGATCCAACGGAGAGCAGCGCGCTTCGTTACAGGATCATTTAGTAATTGCGAAAGCGTTACGGAGATGATAGATAAACTCCAGTGGAAGACTCTGCAGGAGAGACGCTCAGTAGCTCGGTACGGGCTTTTGTTAAGGTTTCGAGAACATACCTTCACCGAAGAGTCAAGCAGTATATTGCTCCATCCTACGTATATCTCCCGAAGAGACCATGAGGATAAAATCAGAGAGATTAGAGCCCACACGGAGGCATACCGACAATCCTTCTTTCCACGTACAATACGAGACTGGAATAGAAGGGAGAACCGATAGAGGTACTCAGGGTACCCTCCGCCACACACCGTCAGGTGGCTTGCGGAGTATGGATGTAGATGTAGATGTAGATGATTGCATGGGAAGGTTGCTTGGTAATAATCTCTGAGAACAAGGACAACACAGTTGCCCTATAAGTTGTAATACTCTGGTAATATTCTGTTAACAGTCTTACGATGTTGTAGCTGTGCTGACGATGGAGAATGTAGCCGGCGACAATGCTGAACTGGTGCTGTTTGCGAATCACGAATCGTTTCCAGAGCCGCAAATAGTTATGAGACAGGTAGTAGTCAGAACTGCAGCTTCTTCCGCCTGTCCATTCCAACCGTGCTCTTAATACTCGCGGTCTAACGAAGTAGGTACACCTACACTGGTGCGACCATACGTGCACACGGCGTCTGCCGGATCGCCCAATAAACACATCTTGCACTATTTCATTATTCAAGCCCCTCTGCTTCCCCTCTGCTCGCAGCGCGAGAGAGACTCTTCACACGCAAAGACAAACAGCGACTCAGCTGCTGCCATTTCGTCGTTACTATCGATACATTTAAATAAAGTTATCTTGGCAGTTACGCAGCAATTTACAATATAATTACAATCAATTATATACATTCGAAAATAAATAAACTATTGCATCCATTAAATATGGTTTCTGTAATAAAGCTTACAGATCGAGAATTAGATGTACAGTCAAGACATCAACGAATGTTAAAAGGCGAAAAATTATGGAAGGCGAAAAAAGGTATTTTATCTGCATTTTCGGTGTTACAACGTCGTCCAGAAACTCTCGAAATACTTTGGCGAGCAAATGCTAATAAAGGCTGTCCTTTAATGGCATGGGCCGTAGATATGGCCCAGTTAAACAGTCATCAACAACATCTGCTCCCACATTTAGGAAGAACGTCAACTGATTAGAGGGAGTAAATGTGGCATGTGGATTAACCTCACTGAAAAAACGCGAACTGTAGTTTTTTGAGTCCCCATCACGCCCGAAGGTTGCTTCATCTGGTAATCAGCACAGAGGATGGAAATATAGGATGCATTTAACACTATTCCATGTACCACTGCGAAAACTGTGCTCTGAGTGGATAATCATCTGATTTTAGGTTGTGCACGAGCTCTATGTCGAATGGATTAACAATTGCTCATAACTGACAATTATTACATTCGTCTGTTTCGTCCCGATGTTATGCGCAACTGCGCGAGTCCTGAGAGTGATTACGCCCTCAACAGGATTAGAAAATGCTAACAGTTAATTATGACAACAGGAAAAAGATGTTTGTTTTGGTGTCACAGAATCTGTCGGTTTAAATAATTTTCACCCTGTATTATATTTAGAAAACAGATTCACGTATTTACAACTGTAGTATAATTTCAGGCCGCGGTTAGTATTACCCGACCACGATATTACTGCACTTGGGCGTTATTGGTAACACGTAGTGACGTTACAGTAAACAAGTACAGTGCTGACTAAGGAAAGCGCATCGCACTTCGAATAATTTCAAGACAGTTGTGCATATACTGCCGAGTGTTCCGTGTGTCCACGTGAAATATAACGATAAAAACTCACGATAGGCCGACCGAATCGCCCTCACTCCCAGGTGCAATAATATTGTGGTCGACTAACACCTTTATGAATGATAAGTGTCTTGAGTAAATGCAAGCTACAATTTTCAGTTTCATAGTTAACGATTTAAGGCTACCGCGCAGAGTTCCCGCGTGGTTTGAGGAGCCATGAAACGGATTGCGGTGCCCCTCCCGCAAGAGGTTCGAGTTCTACCTCGGGCTTGGGTGTGTGTTGTTCTTAGCATAAGTTAGTCTAAGTTAGTTTAATTGGTGTATATGTCTAGGGACCGATGACCTCAGCAGTCTGGTACCTTAGGAATTCACATACGTTTGAACATTTATGGCTCAGTGAATTACTGACTCACATCAAGGGACACAATAAACCACAAACTAGTGTAACTTTCGTATCGTGCTGTGTCGAATTACATTGCTATGGTAATAGATGTATACATGCTAGTGAAGAATGCTTATAGCTCCCAACTGTTAACTTTGCAAGTAAACTAGACGAATGCTCAAGTCTTTGTATGTCCATGCATTTGACTGGAGGTTTGGAGGACCACGGCCGTTCACTATTGTAAGATAATGAAACGTTTACAGCCGTCCTTATGATCCTGTTTATTGTGTAGCTACTAGTTTCGTCTCTTCACTGCACCATCTTCAGGCTTTAGTTGATGCTGAAGGGGTTATCACGATCAATATATACGATGCATTAGTGGCCAATGTAACTGGTTTACATAGACTACCTGTAACTGTGATGTCGTCTCTCCAGCCATCAGTGTCAAATGACTGGAGAGGCATTCAAAATAGAACATCCAAAGATATGTATATGAGTATACTTATATGTATATATTCATATACATATCTTTGAATGTTCTGTTTTGAATGTTTCTCGAGTCAGTTGAGAGTTGATGGTTGGAGAGACATAACAAGTACAGATAGTCTGCGTAAACCATTTATGTTGGTCACTGGTGCATCGTCTGTATGGATCTTGATAACCCCTTCAGCATCAACTAAGGCGTAAAGATGGCGTATTGAGGAGCCGGAAACGGTAGCTACACAATAGATAAGATCATAAGGACATCTATAAGCGTTTCATTTTCTTACGATGCTCAGATCAGTGACGTTCAACAGTCACTGTCACTTCTACATACCCGTCTGCTGCGCCTGTTGGCCAAGTGTTTAGAATACAAATCTTTATACACCATTACTATATTTTCTGAGTGAATG
This sequence comes from Schistocerca gregaria, assembly GCF_023897955.1. Lineage (NCBI taxonomy): Eukaryota > Metazoa > Arthropoda > Insecta > Orthoptera > Acrididae > Schistocerca > Schistocerca gregaria. The sequence continues at coordinate 548,454,930 of NC_064931.1, forward strand.
TCCGTGAAAGGTAGAAACTGTACGGCGGACGGGAAAGCAGAAATGTTGCGTTTATGGCCTGCTCGAATATTGGCTAAACGAAAATTCTAGACTCCATGGAGTCTGTAGATTCTAAGATTATGATTAGGAAACAACGAACTAATGTAGCCAAAGAGTTCATCTTCATTTGTCTCCCAAACTGACAACAAAGAGATTTGCAGCATTCAATAAAACGACGGTTGACATTTGGAATAGATGTAAGCAGATGACGCAGTAATTAAGGTTCTGGAGTCTTAATAAAGGATAGCCGTTCCAACTTTCATGCAACCATCATACTGATGAAATCTATATTTCATCTCTGAAAACTTCACTCTTGAGCCAAAATATTATGAGAATTGCATAATTGTGCATTGGACCACCTTTGGAACGTAATACAGTAGCTGTTCTGCGTGACATGGATTCGACGAGTCCTTGGTAAGTTTCTGATGATACGTGGCACCAGATGCCACGGAATTTCCATACATTTAGGGGCGGTATTTTGTGGCGCGTCCCAGATCTGTTCCATCGGGTTGAGATCAGGCGAATCTGTTAGCCAAGAAATCAAGGAGAATTCTCTATCGCGCTTCTCAAACCACTGTAGCACGATTCTTACTTTGCGAGAGGGACAGTTATTCTAATGCAGTGAACGCCAAGTACAAAACAATGAATTCCGTACAACTCTTCTGTCTATCGTCCTTGTTTTTTACGCAACACTACTACAAGCCCATTTTGAGCACCTGGAATTGCTGGCGCTCCATCCGTGGTGACTGAAACTAACATTTTCCAATTCAGGCCAACGGCTTCAACTGCTTTGAGCAAGTCGGTACCCCTCGTTGTGTGTTCCTTTGGTACTTAATCTAACAGTTCTTCCGTCACGTGCAAATTTGTGTCGACTCATCCAACATAAATCGCTAGTTGTGCTGTGTCCGAAATGTCGGTCGACTCGTCCAAAGCTATCGAGAATGCAATAAACTTGCAGGCACTATCAATTAACTGCCTGTAGACATCCGCTGCCATACCAGCTATGAGGCGAGCTATTGTCTGTCTGGAAAGACTAATTTCACTAAACTTCTTTACTTCCAGTGGCGTCAAGACTTCCGCCGCCTCAACAATGCACTCCTTATGAAATCACCATCACTGTAAGACTTATTCGCTCTTGCAATTTTGAGCTCTGTTTTGTAGCTTGCTCTTAAAGACAGGCGCTACGTTCGGTTGCAGGCTAAAAAAAAAAGGAAACAAAAATTGAGTGAACTCTAAATTCGAATTATAACGACAAATATGTACAAATACAAACATCAGAAACACAAAGATTTGTAAGTGATACTCGCGTTCGGTCCGTCTCGCTGCATAACACTACGTCTTCTTAATTCCGCCAACTTGTTCGATCTATCAACCCAACTAAATCATTAAGTCCTCTGTGTGTGGTGTTATAATGCCGTTCTATTGCAAATTTGCGATGCCCGGCGAGTATGCGACTGCATAATAGACATTGAGAATTTTCATCCTTCTCTTCGAAAAAATATTGCAATTCCCATTCAGCTCTGAAGGCTCGTGACGTGTCACTACCCCGCCTCTTTGTGAGCGTGTGTTCCATTGCAACAACCACTGTACAGTGCCTATAAACTTCCTACGAATCGCTAACAAATAGCGAGGAATAAACATGGCTGCCACTACGAATCAACTGATGCATCCTATGCCGAGCAGTGCCGCGAAAGACCGAGGAAAGCCGAGTAGTGGCGAGGCGGACCGAGCCCTGGACGGCACGCGTGCAGCACATCTGTACACGCGTGCAATTTGGCACGCCGTCGCCGTCCCTGTTCTAATGGAAGATGCCATCACCGTCGGTGTGCACAAAACATGAAGTGGTCCGCAATAATGTTTACGTCGTCTACAGCTGACATGGTGAATTTGAGTACTACGGCTGGTCCCATGGAAGATTGTGTGACTGCCCCCATTGCATAACGGCGTCCGCACCAGCCTGCATCCGAGGCGCGATACATGTTGCAAAAAGATGTGACGACAGTGTATCGGTACACGGCAATCAATCTGGTGCAACGATTGATTACTGCGGCCATGCGGCTTGTTTCCAATGACTAAAAGGTGCAATCTCATGATCCCGTGCCCACTGCAATCGTAGTGGACGATGTCACTGGGTTAAGACATAGGTGTCGTCTGCTGGACGGACCCATGTTCAACAATGTACATCCAACTCTGCGCCTGCACCAACATTGTACTTTGCCGTCAGATCTGCCACAGATCGCCGATTCCTATACTTTAGAGAGCGGAAAATATTTGACCACCACGTTTTGTTATGAATCGTGGACTTCCAACACCTTGTCGCTTACTCTTAGTTTCACCGTCCTTCAACAATTTGCTGCAGATACTCACGACGGTAGGACCAAAATAGCCGACTATCTTGGTTATTTCCGAGGCACCGAGTCATAACAATCTACCCTTTGTCAGAGCCGCTTATGTCAATGAATTTCCCCATTTTCTGTCTGTGTGGTTGCTAGAATATTTCCCCGTTCGTCTCTGGTCCGCTTATATATTTTCCGTAGAACACTAGTGCCCAGATGGCATTAAATCGCATTGGCAGTGGTTATAATTTATTTGCACCTCAATGTTTACGTCAATATATCTTATGTAGATGGAACCGCTTACGTAATACCGCTTTTTTTTTTAGGAAAAATGGTTCTAAACTCCCCCCTCTCCTCCCCCCCCCCCCATTCCCAACGTTTCACTCTTGGCTATGGGTCCAAGCTAGGTGACTCAGCGGTAAGAGTCGGACTGGGGAAGCCCCGGTTCATGTCGTCGTCTGGCCATTCAGATTTTAGTTTGACGTCATTTCCTTACATCGCTTAACCTACAGTTCCCATCCTTGGGCTATATCTCTAATGACCTCATCGTCGACGGGACATTAAACTTTAATGTTGCTTCCTTCCTTCTAAGGTGGAGATAATAGTTAGGGTAATTCCACTCTTTTCTAGGAGTAATGTGGTCGGTATCTTTATCGTCAACAGTGTCGAACGATTCAGATGCCCAAATCCGACAGAGTTGTACTCTTTAGTGTATCTCACGGGAACTCTAGAATTTCCAATAACTGCTCCTGGTCAAGAGCTTCATGGAGGTGGCTTGTCTTTGTCTCCCTACAACGGGTTAAGATATGATCGGTATGTATGTAAAATGTATGGGAAGTTCCTGAAGTGAAATTTCTTGGTTGTACGAGGGCATTTCGAAAAGTAAAGATACAAAGGCTCGCAGTCCACAAAAAGAACATTTATTTAGGAAACGTCAGTTACATCTTATTAACTGGATTATTTGTTATTTTTCGACATAGTCACCTCCGTTATCCATACATTTGTTAAGTCGGTGCACAAGCTTTTGTATCCCACAGACATAGAAGGTTGCCGCCTGTTGTCGGAACCACATTTCAACTTCATCTTTGATCTCTTCATCGTTGTGGAATGATTTTCCACCAAGATGTGACTTCAGGTAACGGAAGACATGGATGTCGGTGGGCGCAAGGTCCGGGCTGTATGGCGGATGGTCCAATACGTCCCAATTGAACCATTTGAGAAGCGCTTTGGTTGCGAGCGCTGTGTGAGGCCGAGCGTTGTTATGAAGCAAGCGGACTCCATTTGTCGACATTCCCTTGCGTTTGTTTTGAATTGCCCTTCGAAGACGTTTCAAAGTGTGGCAATATGCAGAAGCATTAATTGTCGTTCCAGGAGGCACAAATTCCAACAGAAGAATGCCTTGTCTGTCCCAAAACACAGAAGCCATGATTTTCTTCGCTGAAATCGACGTTTTGCATTTCTTGGCTTTTGGTGAATTGGAATGGCGCCATTCCATTGATCGTTGCTTGGATTCAGGTGTATGGTGATAAACCCACGTCTCGTCACCTGTCACAATGCAATCAAGGAACTCATCACCTGCTTCAAAATAGCGTGTGAGGAAGCCGAGTGCAAAGCACATCCTTTTCTTTTTGTGCTCTTCCGTTAACAGTTTTGCAACCCAGCACGCACACAATTTCTTCTACCCTAACTTGACAGTTACAACGTCATAAAGAGTTGTCATTGACATGTCCGGTATGATCTGATACGATTCTTTCAATGTGAGACGTCTATTCGGTCCTACCTTCAGAGAAATGACGACACCATTTCGTTAGTTTTGTCGATTCATAATGTTCCCATAAACAGAAACAATTTCTTTGTGAATATCCGCTGGTCGCTGACTTGCATGAAGAAAACGTATGACAGAGGGCACTTCGCATTTGGCGGGATTCTGATTCGGCGCAGCCGTTTTAAACACGACCTACTCCAACCAGAAGCAACTTTCAACTGCAGAACGACCGCGAGGAGAATGCTAACGGTTCGAGGTTAACACCAGTGTTGCTAACTTGCTCGCCAAAACTCTTCTGTTCCTCTGGCGCACGGTGTATCTTTACTTTCCGAAATACCCTCGTATAATGGATGGATATGGAGTGAAAAGGAGGTGCTGACACGTAATCTGTTCCTCTAGATTTGCCCAAGCAAGACTGCCGAAGCACCCACATCATCCAGCAGATAGACCATCATCAACTATTTGACATACCATCACTACATGAGCACTGGAATTTTAACTAAGGACGTTGGTGATCAGTTTCGACAGTCGCTTAGAAATGGTTCTCTTCCTTCTTACTAAATAGTAAATGTTCATAACATTATGCATTTCTTTCCACTAAAGCCCTAAGCAGCCTTACAGAAGTAGATGAATTTAAAATGTGTGAAATCTATAAACAACAGAAATTAATACATATTAGATGAACTTTACATCATCCCATCAACACGTCTCTGAGTATCCTACACCAATATAGACAGCGAATAAAAAAATTTTCCATGGTTGGTTCCGCAGACATCTGAAATTTCTTGAGGAACATTATTTTCATGGAAACAGCATAGGATAGTATTTATTAAAACCATATTTTCCTGGCAGATGTATGTTACTGTTTACCCGTACAACCGAGTGGAAATGAGAGGGTGCACCATCTTGTTGCAAGACCAAGTGGAAATGAGAAAATGCACCCTCTTGTTGCAAGATGAATTTCTTTGAGTCTTCTTGCAGTTGAGACAGAAGCAACAAGGAACGAATAGTGACAGAAAATGTCTGTGACTGATTTCTCAACGCAAAAGAAGGGATCGTAAACCTTCTCCGTCGACATTGCCAGAACACGTCGACCTTAGGCGAGTATCGTTCTTATTCGAGTGAGAAATGGGGTTTTTCCTTTACCTTAAAACGAACATTTTGCCAGTTAATTTTAGCTTAGTGTAAAACTATGCTTCTTTACTAAAAATTAGCCTCCTTGACCTGTCTTTGCTGTTATCCATCCTTGTCAACATCTCGGTGCAGAAGTCAGATCGTGAGATAATCTGCTTGAGAGAATGCATGGACCAACTGAAATCTGGGATCTGACGCTGACGAATTGTTCGGCCTGTTAGTTTCCGTGGTCTGTTAGAACGCAATAAACGTGTTGCTGCGGCATAGGGGGCCGACTAAGACTTTTGCCTCTGCAAATGCAGCTCCTCTCACCAAACTGTTTCTACTAGGCTTCTCGTGAAAATGTCTGCAACATGCTTGTTGAACAGCAGTTACTGACACCCATTATGCTAAAACAACACACCATCTTTTCTGTTGTAGTGTAGTTGCACTATCCGACACTAGCACTCTCTGCTAGCGGCAGATTACAACAAAGGAACTGTGCCAGTACGTAAAAAAAACTTACAAATATAATCTATGAATGCAGGAAGTTTATTCAGTAATTCAACCAGTTTACTCCGGGAACATAATCTGACTGGGGAGAAATCACGCATCTTCAGTCTAACATTCAGCAAGCAGATTTAGTTCTTTTTGAACATTACACTTGTACTGTAATCAACGATAGTGTATATGCAGCGACAGAAAAAGCGGTGAACAAAGTTCTTAAAAGTATCATTGACTAGTTTCCTGCGAATGGTCTCGCCTCCAATTTAAAAAAGACACAACATTTTCTGTTCAGCACACCTAAGTGTACTACACCAATAATAAGTGTAATATTTGGTGAATAAATAATAAATATTGTGGAAACTTCAATATTCTTAGGTGTCCACGTTGATGAGAATTTACACAGGAAAAACCTCCTTTTCGAATTCGTAAAACAATATAGTTCAGTCACTTCTGCCCTTAGAAACATTGCAAATCTAGGGGACAGACAAATTAGTAAGTTAACATATTTTGCATATTTTAATTCAGTGTCATAATGAATAATGTTTTGGAATTATTGATCTTTAAGAAAGAAAGTCTTCATTGCTCGAAAACGCACTGTAAGAATATTATGTGGCTCTCATTTACGATCGTTTTATAGACATCAGTTTAAAGAATGGGGGATTCTGAATACTGTTTCAAAATATATTTCTTCCCTTATCAAGTTTGTTGTAAATAGTACGTTCTGTTCAAAAGACACAAAAAGGTACATAATTACAATACCAGAAGGAAAAATGATATTCATTACTTCACATTAAGCTTGTGTTTAGCATAGAAAGGGATGCACAAGACTGCAGCTAACACTTCCGATGACCTGCCCAGTGATGTATAATGTCTGACAGGCAGCAAAATAAAATTTGAAAAAAAAAACTCAGCACGTTTCTCCTTGATAACGCCTTAGAGAAGATTGAGTAATATGTAACAGATTAATATTACTGACGTCAAAATTAATTTTATATGCATATGAGGTATGGGAAAACTTGATGCGGAGCCAGACAGAGAACAAATTATCATAATTTAACTAAATTACAAGCTCACAAATTACAATTTCAAGGCATCATATAAATAACTTTTTGTAAAAAAGGATGACGAATTGTGGTCAGACAGCTTAGAAGAAGCAGCAGTGATATTTACTGATAAAAGTGTATTTCATCACCAACATCTCCTTCTGAGTAACCCTACTGAAATTAGGAGATGGATAAACTTTTTTCAACACATGGTGATGACATTACCAACAAAATAAGGAATTTCTTAACTGAAATATTTAATCTATCACTAGCTAAGGTCATTTGTTCACAGTAATGAAATGATTTCTTATTAATGTCTTTATAAGATAAGTTCCCTTGGGGAGGGGGGGGGGGAGAGGGGGCTGGTTGCACTGTGTAAGAATAATTCCCACGCATTTTGATAAAATGTACCCTAGACTGTTGACACAACTTCATGCACTGAGTACATGGTATAATATCCTAACAGCGATCATCAGTTACGTCAAGTACTGGTAGATAGTTAATCTTAGAGGACACCAAACCACATAAACTAAATTGTGATACAATGTTTAATATGTGGATACTTGTATGATTAAATAACTATTTGTGCTCTGCTCCTAAAACCAATGTGGCCTAGTTCCAACACAGGATTAAATTTTACTTGTTTAAGTAACTGCACACAAGACTGCATCTCAATCATTAGCAACAGGTACCAAAAAGCAGCTGCGAATATGTTGCTGGACTTATAAATAACAACTTATTCATGTATCTGAAGCCTAAAAACTATTTTTAATAGGATATATATGTCCCTTATGTTATGTGTTTCACTTAAAACTACGCTACCATTACACTTCAGCTTTAATAGTCTCCAAGTTACTACATATTGGTAAGCAACCTGTATATTTTTAATTAGAGACTGGACGATATATTTGCTACTAGTTAGTTACCACTGTCGCCCTCAGATGCTTATTTATGTATAACCTTTTTACATTATCTGAAAGTAACCCAATTTAAATAATTTGTAATAACAGTCAGTTTATAATGATTTTTCCAGTTAATGTTAAGCAGCAACTAGTAATAATAAAGCGCGTTATGCTGCGCAGTTCGACGGCAATTACATCGTCAACTATTGTGAAAAACTCAACTATGTAATCATTAATTTTTTCAACTGCCGTCTTTATCCAAACAAAGCTAATTGTTTTGGGCGAAGACGTATTTCTTAAGGAATTTTGTTTTACTCCCAATACTTTGCAGTTCGTAATTACAGTAGCCTTACTGTAGTTTGTGCATTAATGTTGTTTACTAAAACAAAAGAGCTAATACGACACTGAGTCAGCGATATGACATCAGTCAACGCCCTATTATCTACGTTTCCTTTCAATAAAACATTGTCTTTCTTTCTTTCCTATCCTTTTCCAGAATATTTAATGTGAAATATTTCGTTGGGCTCTAGAACATGTATTTATAATGTATTTCCTTTTTATTAATCCTTAAGTCAACAATTTATACCCAGACAATATCGTCAGGCCACGCACATTACTAATAACTTATCTTTGAACTTTGTTCCCTTCTTTCAAATAACTATTACCAAACTAACAATATTTTTGCATGTACATATTTCTTTTCCAAACTTTTGTGAAGTTCCATTTTCTTAAATTAAATTTTGCTATATTTTCTTTGTGCACTTAAACTGTTTTCGGACAACTTTATTTTCCTTCAGGTAATATTAAAGATCTTTTTTTCTTTTTAATTTGCCGTACGGAAGATTTATTTGCTTTTTACGTTTGCATCAAATTTCGGTGCCAGTTGAGAGTGCCAGCTATCCTACATCTACATCTACATCTACATTTACACTCCGCAAGCCACCCAACGGTGTGTGGCGGAGGGCACTTTACGTGCCACTGTCATTACCTCTTTTTCCTGTTCCAGTCGCGTATGGTTTGCGGGAAGAACGACTGTCTGAAAGCCTCCTTGCGCCCTCTAATCACTCTAATTTTACATTCGTGATCTCCTCGGGAGGTATAAGTAGGGGGAAGCAATATATTCGATACCTCATCCAGAAACGCACCCTCTCGAAACATGGCGAGCAAGCTACACCGCGATGCAGAGCGCCTCTCTTGCAGAGTCTGCCACCTGAGGTTGTTAAACATCTCCGTAACGCTATCACGGCTAACAAATAACCCTGTGACGAAACTCGCCGCTCTTCATTGGATCTTCTCTATCTCCTTCGTCAACCTGATCTGGTACGGATCCCACACTGATGAGCAATACTGAAGTATAGGTCGAACGAGTGTTTTGTAAGCCACCTCCTTTGTTGATGGACTACATTTTCTAAGGACTCTCCCAATGAATCTCAACCTGGCACCCGCCTTACCAACAATTAATTTTATATGATCATTCCACTTCAAATCGTTCCGCACGCATACTCCCAGATATTTTACAGAAGTAACTGCTACCAATGTTTGTTCCGCTATCATATAATCATACAATAAAGGATCCTTCTTTCTATGTATTCGCAATACATTACATTTGTCTATGTTAAGGGTCAGTTGCCACTCCGTGCACCAAGTGCCTATCCGCTGCAGATCTTCCTGCATTTCGCTACAATTTTCTAATGCTGCAACTTCTCTGTATACTACAGCATCATCCGCGAAAAGCCGCATGGAACTTCCGACACTGTCTACTAGGTCATTTATACACTCCTGGAAATGGAAAAAAGAACACATTGACACCGGTGTGTCAGACCCACCATACTTGCTCCGGACACTGCGAGAGGGCTGTACAAGCAATGATCACACGCACGGCACAGCGGACACACCAGGAACCGCGGTATTGGCCGTCGAATGGCGCTAGCTGCGCAGCATTTGTGCACCGCCGCCGTCAGTGTCAGCCAGTTTGCCGTGGCATACGGAGCTCCATCGCAGTCTTTAACACTGGTAGCATGCCGCGACAGCGTGGACGTGAACCGTATGTGCAGTTGACGGACTCTGAGCGAAGGCCTATAGTGGGCATGCGGGAGGCCGAGTGGACGTACCGCCGAATTGCTCAACACGTGGGGCGTGAGGTCTCCACAGTACATCGATGTTGTCGCCAGTGGTCGGCGGAAGGTGCACGTGCCCGTCGACCTGGGACCGGACCGCAGCGACACACGGATGCACACGCCAAGACCGTAGGATCCTACGCAGTGCCGTAGGGGACCGCACCGCCACTTCCCAGCAAATTAGGGACACTGTTGCTCCTGGGGTATCGGCGAGGACCATTCGCAACTGTCTCCATGAAGCTGGGATACGGTCCCGCACACCGTTAGGCCGTCTTCCGCTCACGCCCCAACATCGTGCAGCCCGCCTCCAGTGGTGTCGCGACAGGCGTGAATGGAGGGACGAATGGAGACGTGTCTCTTCAGCGATGAGAGTCGCTTCTGCCTTGGTGCCAATGATGGTCGTATGCGTGTTTGGCGCCGTGCAGGTGAGCGCCACAATCAGGACTGCATACGACCGAGGCACACAGAGCCAACACCCGGCATCATGGTGTGGAGAGCGATCTCCTACACTGGCCGTACACCTCTGGTGATCGTCGAGGGGACACTGAATAGTGCACGGTACATCCAAACCGTCATCGAACCCATCGTTCTACCATTCCTAGACCGACAAGGGAACTTGCTGTTCCAACAGGACAATGCACGTCCGCATGTATCCCGTGCCACCCAACGTGCTCTAGAAGGTTAAGTCAACTACCCTGTCCAGCAGGATCTCCGGATGTGTCCCCCATTGAGCATGTTTGGGACTGGATGAAGCGTCGTCTCACGCGGTCTGCACGTCCAGCACGAACGCTGGTCCAACTGAGGCGCCAGGTGGAAATGGCATGGCAAGCCGCTCCACAGGACTACATCCAGCATCTCTACGATCGTCTCCATGGGAGAATAGCAGCCTGCATTGCTGCGAAAGGTGGATATACACTGTACTAGTGCCGACATTGTGCATGCTCTGTTGCCTGTGTCTATGTGCCTGTGGTTCTGTCAGTGTGATCGTGTGATGTATCTGACCCCAGGAATGTGTCAGTAAAGTTTCCCCTTCCTGGACAATGAATTCACGGTGTTCTTATTTCAATTTCCAGGAGTGTATATATTGTAAAAAAGCAATGGTCCCATAACACTCCCCTGTGGCACGCCAGAGGTTACTTTAACGTCAGTAGACGTCTCTCCATTGATAACAACATGCTGTGTTCAGTTTGTTAAAAGCTCTTCAATCCAGCCACACAGCTGGTCTGATATTCGGTAGGCTCTTACTTTGTTTATCAGGCGACAGTGCGGAACTGTATCGAACGCCTTCCGGAAGTCAAGAAAAATAGCATCTACATGAGAGCCTGAATATAATATTTTCTGGGTCTCATGAACAAATAAAGCGAGTTGGGTCTCACACGATCGCTGTTTCCGGAATCCATGTTGATTCCTACAGAGTGAATTCTGGGTTTCCAAAAACGACATGATACTCGAGCAAAAAACATGTTCTAAAATTCTACAACAGATTTGGAAAAATGTGTTTAGTATTTCAGCTTTACGCGTGTCATCCTCTGTTACAATGCCATCATCATCCCTGAGTGTCTGGATATGCTGTTTCGAGGCACTTATTGATTTAACGTAAGACCAGAACTTCCTAGGATTTTCTGTCAAGTCGGTACATAGAATTTTACTTTCGAATTCACTGAACGCTTCACGCATAGCCCTCCTTACGCGAACTTTGACATCGTTTAGCTTCTGTTTGTCTGATAGGTTTTGGCTGCGTGTTAACTTGCAGGGAAGCTATCTTTGCTTTCGCAGTAGTTTCCTAATTTTGTTCTTGAACCACGGTGGGTTCTTCTCGTCCCTCACAGTGTTTTACTCGGCACGTAACTGTCTAAAACGCATTTTACGATTGCCCTGAACTTTTTCCATAAACACTCAACATTGTCAGTGTCGGAACAGAAATTTTCGTTTTGATCTGTTAGGTAGTCTGAAATTTGTCTTCTATTACTCTTGCTAAACAGATAAACCTTCCTCCCTTTTTTTATATTCCTATTAACTTCCATATTCACGGATGCTGGAACGGCCTTATGATCACTAATTTCCTGTTCTGCACATACAGAGTCCTAGATCCCAAAGAACAACGTTTCGAAAAAAAAAATAGGAACACAAAACCTGAGTGCCACCACCACTTTGGACCCTGAAGTTAAGTAATTCAAGCAAAACTGAGCCTCTTCAGTTGTTAGCTAATCGCTTCCCACTATTGTTTCCTAATTTAATGGTCAGTCATCATTCAAATTTGAAAGTAAAGATAATACTTTGACATGATTGCATAAAATGTTTCCACTGGGTTACTATTTACTGTTAAGGGCTGGTAAGATCACTGCTGCTAGCTTCTCTGTTGGTGTAGGCCATTTCTTCTGCACTGGTATTCTACCACACGTTTCTAACGACCACATTTCACCAAATACTTATAACAACGGACAGCGGAAACTCAATATATGTCAGCGTTAGGATCTGCTGCAATAATTTAAGATGATGATGCTATCGTGCTGAAAACTACAACATACAACATTTTTCTTTGAACCCCGAAGATTAGTAATTTTTGAAACTACCAGCTGTAAAAAAACGCAATAATCATTTTGTGAGGAGTCAATATTTCTTAGGACACGGCCTTAGAATTTTCACAGTTTTTGATCAAGAAACAAAGTTGTTTACAAGTTCACTGATCATGTAATATTTTGATGCAAGAACAAAATAGTACCTTTTCACATTTTCTGTGACCTCTGAGTAAAGCAGTAGTTGTATAAATCAGAAAATTACGGTGAAATTATAATATCCTGTGTATTAAACGTTGTTGATAATAACTAATTTGTTTCATAAATTGCGAAATGATGCAACACCTTGTGGAAATTAATGCAAACAAAAGATGTAGAAGGAAGCTTTCTCAGGGGAAGGAAGTAATTAATAGGTTTTCACATGGTTTTATCGTTGGTCCAAGGCCATTTCTTGGCCCAAGGCCATTTATGTGTGCCTAAATGCCGTCTCCCAAATTTTCAATGCCGTTAATTCTTTCTGCAGATGACTTGAGTATTATTCGGTATATTAATACGGAAACAGCAGTGGATGGAATTGTAAAAAATATTAAAACATTCAAAAGCGATTTTATGCATATTGCAACTTCCTTAATATGAAAAAGAAACAGTAAGTAATCGTAGCAGTCGGTACAATACCAACGATAAATGTATTTCATGCTATGGGATTGGTGTGTTGTAAACTTTTCTTACATTTGGTGTGTATTGATACATGAAGATCTAAAACAGGAAAAATCTTTTTCATTTTCATAGAAAATAATAATATATGGCTTTAGTAACTGCTGCACCGCCTGTCATTAAAGTCTTAGGTAAAATCAATGCATTTAGTTAATCTATTTTACCATTTTCATCCCTTAATGGTTCTGGTTTGGCGTTCTTGGGCAACTCATAAATTGGGAACAAAGTTTTGATTTAAGCGAAATGTAGAGTAGGAATGGTAAGCAGTACTCCACGATGCTTATCGTAAGGAATCTGGGATTTAAACACCACCACCATCACTGCATTAAATCCTTGTGTATTATTCAAAGAAATTTATTGGGTACAATCTATTGCTGCTTGAAAGAGGTATTAATATTCCTAACCAAATTTATAGCAGTAGAATTTACGCGTTATTTTTCATTAAAACAGATTTTTGGAATTGCACTTATGCATTACGCTGCTCCTAAAATTTTCGTTTATTTTACTACACAAGTAAAACGATTTGCAGAAAGTCTAGCTACCTAAATTAAATTGAAATTATTCCTTCTATTCCATTAATGAAATGTTCATAAATATTAGTGACTATATAGTTGAAGATCAGTATATTCACTACTGTAATTAACCTGAAATATTTTAATATTCTCGGTGAATATAAAATAGCTGTTGCTTATTGACTGCCTCGAAAGCTTAAATTAGGTTCGTAAGGTAAATATAAATTTTTTGCAAGAAGCAGTGGGAGAAGACTCAGTGAATATATACTGTCTTCCATAGTTTATATACTCATTGCAAATAAGGATTACGTATTGTTAGACGAATGTATATCAAACAGCTTAATTTTAGTGTCAGTGAGGTAATCCGGCGACAAGACACTGAACCACACAAAAGGAATGCTAGTAGTGGAAATTTACAATCAAATCCATCTAGTTCATGAGGGATTGAACAGAGAGTGCACCATTGGTTTGTATGTGCGTACGAACCGGCAGTTACTGTTTAGAGTTTCAAATATCACTGCAAAGCGATGAAAAATGTAAAGTAATTCGATGAAGATGATTAATTCGGCTATATCCCCTGGCCTCGCTTAACTGGTGATGTGAAGTTCTCCTAAAGAGCTACTCGAGACAGGGTACTAAATCCCAATAAAAAAGAAGTCAACAGATTTAATGTATAATGACGAATAAATTATTAAACTGATTGAAAGGAGAATATTTTCACCTATCGTTCAGACCTTTGCTTTGAGAGTGTAAGATGCAGACTAATGTCTTATTTTTGTCTTTTAATACGCTTATGTCCAGCTTATATTTGTGAACACATTTCGTGCACCCTATATTTAAGGAATAAAGCGGTCAGAGAGACCTGTAATCGAGTCCTGTGGACAATGCACGGCTTCCCACACAAAGAAGGTAAACAGGAGTTTTCTAAGTATCCATTTCAAATCTTTGTGTTTGCCTTGAATAGAAACATTCGCACCCACTTAAAAACCAATGGTTCATCTCTTATGCCATATCTGTCGAACTTCATAGATGTGACTGTATATCGTTATCACTAGCGTGTTACAAACATCAACCACTGCCCAAATCTGACGTTCAGTTACTTAAACACTTGTCCTTTGAGATAGTTCATCAAAACCCTTTGTTTATAAATTTAATAGACCGAAATGATAAGGAAGAAACCGGATATTTCTGAGTATATCTTCAACAACACTAAACGATAATTGAACAGATGAAAAGTTGTCATCTACGAACACAAGATTATTACAAGAAAATAAGGACACAAGATACTTTTCACCAGAATAAAATTTTAGAAATGTGTAAACACTGCAAAAACATTTGTATTCACTACCAAGTAACCAACCGCCACGGTATTCTTACGAGAAGTTCCGTTCAGAGATGTCTTCAGTTTACTGTTGTGGGTGCAAAGCACACAGACTGAACAAGGCAGCCGGTACCAGCTGATAATTGGCCTCGCACTAACGGCTTTCTAACTTGCAGAATTTCGATGCAGAGACTGTGAGCTTCCAGAGGGACTTCTCTGCGCGTGTTCGCCACACAGTTGCAATATTTCCAAGAAAGCATGTGAAGTTTTCATGACACGGAATAGTTTCTGGACGCACATTCTTAGATTGTTCAAACCTGTTATAAGCAATCTAATGTTATTTTCACACAAATTCCTCTGTGTTTTTGTGTATGTGATGTATCATTGCTATGCTTTTTAATCCCCCATGTTACTGCGTGATCGACATGAGTCTGACATGCTGTGAGTCTGTAGGCAATTTACAGAACTAAATTTATCTTCCACTTGATTTGCATTGGTCTAAAGCGAAATCTCATTCTCACTCATCCTTTTATATCTCATTCGCCCCAGGGTGATCTGAGTTTGTATCTGGCAAAGAGCTTTTGCCCGTAATTTCTCTAACTTTGTGAGAATTTTCTACAATGTTTACTACATAATACATACATGTATTATCATGGATTCCCTAACTCAACATAATCGGTTGTTGACTCACTATCAACTGTTTCAGTTTTCCCCAAAAGATTTGGCACACACTGTATACAATCTTCCATCACTTCCATACTACAACTTACAGGCCTGAACTATCCATCACTTTAATATGAAGAATTATGCCACATACATAAATTTCAAATATGACCCCCCAGGAACAATAACAATGTTTCCTCATGACTCTAAGATGCATTACCCCTCGCTCCAGTCGTTTACAGCTATGGCTTCTCCAGTACAGTTTTTCAATGAAATAGGAAACATTTTACATACAGAAAAACAGCTTCCATCTGCTTTAATTAGTAATTAGCTATTATCATTAATAAAAATACATAGACAGTCGTACCGTGGATACAACCACATTGGAGACATATCTGTAAAGAGGCAAAACTAATACATGGTTCCTGCAAAGGGCAGCAGAATTTTCAGTATTTAAAGAGATAACAATCTGGATGATCAAGTAATATTGCAGTTAACATTATACAACCCGACCTTGCTGTATTGATGGGGCCAACTGAAGAAAGCAAGGAGATATAACAGCCGTTATATTTTCTGAAGACATGCAATTCTGCTGTAAGTTTTACTATAATCTAATCCTCTTGAGTAAAATATGCCATAAGTAAAATAGTACGGATCTCTGAGTGGAACAATTCAGGAGTTGTATCATCAGAAAAAAATTGGAGTATGGCATGTAGGACCTTTACCAGATTGGGTGGAATAGCGAAAATGAAAAGAGAAATAGAAAGCCTGAAGTTAGACACAGTGTGAATTTATTATGTATAGTGACAGGATGAACAGAACACTGGGAACCTGAGTACAGAATTATCAACTCAAAATAAAACAGTGGTAATTCATAGGTAGGTTTAATAATGGTGTAGAAAACATGTATGCTTGTAAACTACAATGAATGGTACTGGAAAGGGCCATTACAGTCAAGATATCCACAAAGCATCACAATAGCACAAGACACTCTGTAGATGATGAAGAGACTGAAAAACTGTAACATAAGATAAACGAAACTACTCAGCTCGTTATGGAAGACGAAAATTAAGTTGTCGATGAGACCAGAATTTGAAAATAAAAGAAAGTAAAGTAAAATGAGTTGAAGAACAAAGTCTGTGGGCAGGAAAGAAAGGTGGAATAATTTAACCATTGCTAACATTTGGCTTAAGATAGGTTATCTAATCGTAAAGCAGAGATTTTGGAACCAGATTTTAGACCCTTTAACATTTCCAGGAGCTAATGTAGACTCTGAAAATAATCTGTTGAAACATGGAAATACAAAATGTGGATTTCAGGAGTGGGCTTTGGTTCTAGTGCTTGTGGAAGGATAATCCTGTCTCTTAACCACTGTCTTTGATAATTTGGAGAATGTCAAACCCTTAGGGTCAAAATTACAATGAGGGTTGAGTATCTTAAACTGAGTGCTAAGGAATCAATGTATGGAAACGAATATTAGCTAGTTTTTGTACATTAACAACCTAGACATTATACGAAAAGCTTAAGATGATATCAGCTGCTGAAAGTAACAACCACTTGTGTTAATGTGTATATCACAAGAGGACAGATAATTTTCATGGACTCCTGTAAATACACTTGTAGTCTGTTATACAATGTGATCAGCAGCTAAGATGAACTAAACAGTTCATGTTCGGTTTCTGTTGGGAGCTCCATGCACAAATGCCTTCACATAAACTCATAAGCAAAAACCAAACTCAGGAGATCCGGAGAGCGCTGGCCGTGTGACAGGATTCCATATGTCTAGTTCAGAGACTGATGAAAATTGATGCACCGTCCTATTCTGGAAAACAACGAATATAATCTCCCACAATTTGACAGTATTTCTCGATCGAACATCGGGTAACGTGCATCATTCAGACTAGGAGGTAACTTATGAGGACATTTTATTCGATAGATGGTCGTTGCCATTAATCTGAGGCAGGAAAAACGTGTGGGTTTTCATCACTGCAAATTTGACGACCACCATCAGGCTTGAAAGAGACGTTATGCACAAACAGTACAGTCTGTACCAAGTCCGACCCTGCAGTATTGCTCAGAATAATTCAGAAGAGAAACGGTTCTGTATTCAAAATAAATTTGGCCAGGACAAGTCTCTCTACAGTATT
Source organism: Schistocerca gregaria (assembly GCF_023897955.1). Classification (NCBI taxonomy): domain Eukaryota; kingdom Metazoa; phylum Arthropoda; class Insecta; order Orthoptera; family Acrididae; genus Schistocerca; species Schistocerca gregaria. The sequence continues at coordinate 548,472,625 of NC_064931.1, forward strand.
TTCTGACACATACATTTCGTGGGCATATTGAAGAGTGTTTATTGATGAAAATTCTCCGGAAAGAGCCAATATCTACTGTAACGTAAAAATAGTTCTTTGTCGAGAACATTGCCCAGCACTCCAAGGTTGAAACACCCAGATCTTCAGTAGTGGGGGCTGTGGGCATATGACCTCAGTCAACATTGTTTGCAGATTTCTCTCCTCCCCACCCTCAGGACACCACGTACTGTTGCCAGATTTACCCTCTCCACCCCTCTAATATAGATCAATTGCCCTACGTACAAAATGGTGGGAAATTCAACATTTGACAGGATATTAAAAATTTGTTGGGAATTTAAGAAACTTGTAGGAAACAAATAAACAGAAACTAGGATCAACCATTCTACCTGAGGCATATGGCACCTGTCTGCAATGTTGTCAACTCTCCTTATACATACGAACTCACTCTACTTTTCTAGGCCAATTGCGTGGCTTAAAACTGTCAGGAAATTTAAAGAAGTGGAGTCCTATTGACTAGGGATATGACAGCCTGCATGGTTGCCAGATTTCCAATGCTTTTAGTGTAATCTCAATTACCAAAAACCCCTCTCACCCTTACTCCTGCAGCGCAATTAAGTGGAGTTACAACTACCACCGGTAGTCATTCCCATCCCCCTGTCAACATATGATAATCACATGATGGACTACACCTTTATGCTCTGTACATCAGTCGATCAATATGATGAAGCGTCACCAGAGATCAGTCGCCATCCCCAGGCATAATAAAAAGAGGACTTTCACTTATTACCATGATTCATTGCTATTTGCAGTTTGGTGGTAATTTTTGGTGTAATACGCCGAAACGTAGCAAATTTTCTCCCAGTATTCCAAATACCCACTTCTAATAACCTTCCAAGAAAAATGTTATGTTTGCTACTTGACAAATTAGACAGATATCTCATGTTTAACAATTCCCACAAGGCAGTATCTAAACAAATACACTCTCGCCGGATTCCCCAAAATCATCTGTGTGCCCTTAAGTTATGTTTATGTAAATTTGTTGGTGTAATTTGTTAAAACTTTTGCTAAAACCCAGAAAGGATCCTCTGAATAGTCTAAATAATCACTTCAAACTTGAATTCAAGAAGAATATTATGTGTGCCACTAATTCACTATAAACAATTTACACATATGGCACATATTTTTGTAAGTACACAGGACAAAACTTGAACACACACACTCTTGACACATACCAGTTACGCTGTGGAGGGTTTTTGGGTTCATTTAGTACACTCTTGATATGTATCAATGACACTCTAAAAACACAAGCCTAATATCTCATGTTTCCATGTTCAAATGATTCCCCATTGTCCAGATGGCAGCTTACTGGGATAGGACAGGAACGCCTTTATCAATGCAAAGGCTATCTTCTATGCTCCACACAATGTGTTCATATTGCACGCTGCAGCCGCACCACCCGGTGATGATTTCGCCACCCAGTACCACAACAGCAGCTCACATACTGCGTCTGCCCACACATACTGGTACAAATAGTCCATTGCGATTAAATTTCTGGTGGTTATTTTACTGCGTCATACGGTGTAATACGGTCGAACTGTCGATGTCATAGTTTAAGTATTCTATACAACTATGTGATAGGACATCGAGAAGAATTTTAATCATTACGCCACGGACAATAAAAGCCTACCCAAATATCCCAGATAGTTCATTCTACTCGTGTATCTACACGCTTACTAGTGAGACAGGATAAAAAAGTCGATGAACACAGTCAAGGGATTTCCTAGGTTCACTAACAACAAGTAATTTTGTAGGCGACTAATCACTGGAGAGAGCACTGCTGAAAACTTATCTAGAAGTAGCTTCCATCTTAGTAATTTACATTTTGCATGCACACTCTGCGTGTGTCTCACCAGTTAAATCATCATCAGGTGTTCTGGTGCATATTCACAATTAGTAACTGTAGTCAGCCCATACAATTAGTGCTCAGTGTATCTTTAATAGTACAGAAAGCGTTGCTTTGTTTGCTGATACAAACAAAATGATTCAACATGATAATTCGATACAGCCGTGGCACTCGTTTAATCGATATGAATAAACAGGGGAATTAAAACTAATACATGAATAGAAAAAAGGCTCTGAGCACTATGGGACTTAACATCTGAGGTCATCAGTCCCCTAGAACTTAGAACTACTTAAACCTAACTAACCTAAGGACATCACACACATCCATGCCCGAGGTAGGATTCGAACCTGCCACCGTAGCGGTCCCGCGGTTTGAGACTGAAGTGCCTAGAACCGCTCGGCCACACCGGCCGGCACACGAGCAGAGCAAAGTGCAGGTTTGGGTATTAACATCTCACACCAGCAGTCTACCCCTGTACCAAATATATAGCCCGAATAATACTCCGCCCAAATTTTAGCAGCGGTAAACCTGTCCATGAAACACAATACCTCTCTTTCAGCGTTTACCCACCCCCTCCCCATCGTATTTTGTACTGCTGGAGTGTATGCAATAAAATGTTTGCAGACTTCATGTAAAATATAGCTGAAAAGCAGTCGTCCAAAAGCCTCACATATGTGTTCAGATCACATGATTGTGATTTCTTAGAAATAGGACATGCAATGCCACAATTATTAATGTCAATATCACCCGAAACTACAATCTGCAATACACAGAATATGCATCTCCAACATCCAGGTTCCTGATTTTGATATCTAATTTCCTTATCATCATCAGCACTTTTCTTTTTGACCATCGTATCTATAGTTAAGGTATAAATAAATTATTGTATTATGACAATCACTCTTCATATGCACCATAGAAGTTTAAACAGGACCCCATGGAAGGAATATAACAGCTTTCCTACATGATACTAGTGTCTGTTCTGAAAATAAGAGGCATCACCATTATACCTGCTCCATTTTCGATGAAAGAGTAATTTCCAGTGAACATTCGTATTAGATCTATTTGCCAGTTATGACCATAACACGTGACGTGTGTGGGAGAATTTAATATATTGTCAGCAACATAACTCTCGTATATTTAACAGTAAAAACCTTTGCATTTTGCATAACACAGCTCTCGTAGTATCTACCACCGACGTTTGCTGTTGGCAACCACCGTTTTGCTTCATGCGTCCTATTTCAGGTCTTTCAAGATGCTTAGTCCTAAGTACTTTGCAGTAGTGAATGTTTCCATCTATGCGTAATGATGCAGTAGAGGATTTCTAGGCCTGTTTGTATGCCATGTTACATTTATTCACTTTCAGGTCCACTGCCAGGCTCTGCTCGAAAAACGAACCTCCTGAAATTCTCTACTGGCCTGCTATAGACAACTGCGTCATCTGTTAATATCCTACGTCTAGATCTAAGCAAATATTCCTTCAACCTGCTGTAAGAAGGATCGCCAAGAGGACATCATAGCAATATTACCAACACTGAAGCGCCGAAGTAAGCGTATTCAAACACAGGATATGTAAACAGGCAGAAAACAGCGCAGCGGTTGGCAACGCCTATACAAGACAAGTGTCTGGAGCAGTTGTTAGATCGGTTAATACCGCTACAGTGGCAGGTTATCAACATTTAAGTGAGTTTTAATGTCGTTTTATAGTCGACGCAAGAGCGATAGGATATACCAGCTACGAGGCAGCGATGAAGTGATGATTTTCCCTTACGATCATTTCACGAGTGTGCTGTGAATAGCAATCCAGTAAAACATCAAATCTCCAACGTCACTGCGGCCGGAAAAAGATCCCACAAGAACGGGACCAAGAGAATCATTTAATTTGGCGGAAGTGCAATCCTTCCGCAAATTGCTGCATATTTCAATGCTGGGACATGAACAAGTGTCAGCGTGCAAACCATTAAACGGAACGTCATCGGTATGGGCTTTAGGAGCCGAAATTCCACTTGTGTACCCTTGATGACCTCGCAACACAAAGCTCTGGGCCCGCCTGGGCCCATGAACCTCGACGTTGGACTGTTGATGACTGCGTAGATGTTGCCTGGTCGAACGACTCTCATTTGATGTTTTAAGGCTCTAAGCACTATGGGACTTAACATATGAGGTCATTAGTCCCCTAGACTTAAAACTACTTAAACCTAACTAACCAAAGGACATCACACACATCCATGCCCGAGGCAGCCGCGTGGTTACAAACTGAAGCGCCTAGAACTTCTCGGTCACAGCGGCCAGTAACTCCTGTAGATATTCTCCATCTAGGAGGTATGAAAAAATATGGTAACATATAAGACGAAAGCAATATCTCATACGATTCGAAATTCAAGTTGGACAGCACACTTAAATAAATAATAACGTTGAGCTGGAGTCTCTCCACGTCGCGGAAAGGCACGTGGTCTATTGTAACAAACCAACATAAAGAATCAACCAACACACGAAACGAAATTAAAATTGAAACATGGAAAAAATCCTAAAACGACGACGACACACACTCTCACACACACAACGCATTCATGCAAAAATGATTCAGACTAACTAAAGTGAGACATAGATTGAACAAGGCATTCTCCCATCACCAGGCACCGGTAGGACAAAAAATAGCGTTAAATAACTGAAGTATAAATAAGCGTAGTCGCACTCCCTTACCGGGATAGATACTCTGGTACTACACTCCTGGAAATTGAAATAAGAACACCGTGAATTCATTGTCCCAGGAAGGGGAAATTTTATTGACACATTCCTGGGGTCAGATACATCACATGATCACACTGACAGAACCACAGGCACATAGACACAGGCAAGAGAGCATGCACAATGTCGGCACTAGTACAGTGTATATCCACCTTTCGCAGCAATGCAGGCTGCTATTCTCCCATGGAGACGATCGTAGAGATGCTGGATGTAGTCCTGTGGAACGGCTTGCCATGCCATTTCCACCTGGCGCCTCAGTTGGACCAGCGTTCGTGCTGGACGTGCAGACCGCGTGAGACGACGCTTCATCCAGTCCCAATCATGCTCAATGGGGGACAGATCCGGAGATCTTGCTGGCCAGGGTAGTTGACTTACACCTTCTAGAGCACGTTGGGTGGCACGGGATACATGCGGACGTGCATTGTCCTGTTGGAACAGCAAGTTCCCTTGCCGGTCTAGGAATGGTAGAACGATGGCTTCGATGACGGTTTGGATGTACCGTGCACTATTCAGTGTCCCCTCGACGATCACCAGAGGTGTACGGCCAGTGTAGGAGATTGCTCCCCACACCATGATGCCGGGTGTTGGCTCTGTGTGCCTCGGTCGTATGCAGTCCTGATTGTGGCGCTCACCTGCACGGCGCCAAACACGCATACGACCATCATTGGCACCAAGGCAGAAGCGACTCTCATCGCTGAAGACGACACGTCTCCATTCGTCCCTCCATTCACGGCTGTCGCGACACCACTGGAGGCGGGCTGCACGATGTTGGGGCGTGAGCGGAAGACGGCCTAACGGTGTGCGGGACCGTAGCCCAGCTTCATGGAGACGGTTGCGAATGGTCCTCGCCGATACCCCAGGAGCAACAGTGTCCCTAATTTGCTGGGAAGTGGCGGTGCGGTCCCCTACGGCACTGCGTAGGATCCTACGGTCTTGGCGTGCATCCATGCGTCGCTGCGGTCCGGTCCCAGGTCGACGGGCACGTGCACCTTCCGCCGACCAACCACTGGCGACAACATCGATGTACTGTGGAGACCTCACGCCCCACGTGTTGAGCAATTCGGCGGTACGTCCACCTGGCCTCCCGCATGCCCACTATACGCCCTCGCTCAAAGTCCGTCAACTGCACATACGGTTCACGTCCACGCTGTCGCGGCATGCTACCAGTGTTAAGGACTGCGATGGAGCTCCGTATGCCACGGCAAACTGGCTGACACTGACGGCGGCGGTGCACAAATGCTGCGCAGCTAGCGCCATTCGACGGCCAACACCGCGGTTCCTGGTGTGTCCGCTGTGCCGTGCGTGTGATCATTGCTTGTACAGCCCTCTCGCAGTGTCCGGAGCAAGTATGGTGGGTCTGACACACCGGTGTCAATGTGTTCTTTTTTCCATTTCCAGGAGTGTATTTACCATCGCTATACTGCTAAGACACGTAATAGCATATCAACTTCTACCAATTCCTTAAACATTCCAGCTACCTAAACTTGCGTAACAAAAGATGACCAGAGCAGACAACTTCGCCTTCCGATGTCCCAGCGAACAGAGGTATTCGACGCTACCCGACAGATGTCCCCAGGTAGTAGCGAGAATACACAGTGAAAATACGTTGCGACTACCCTTACCAACCCCCTCTCCCCTGCCCCCACCCCATGAAACATGGACCCGTTCTGTGGGGAGGAGTGCGTGCCTCAGCGATACAGATAAGCCTACCGTAGGTGCAACCACAAAGAAAAGGTATCTGTTGAGAGGCCAGACAAACGTGTGGTTCCTGAAGAGGGGCAGCATCGCTTTCAGTAGCTGCAGGGGCAACAGTCTGGATGATTGACTGATCTGGCATAGTAACGCTAACCAAAACGGTCTTGCTGTGCTGGTACTGCGAACGGCTGAAAGGAAGGGGAAAGTACAGCCGTAATTTTTCACGAGGGCATGCAGCTTTACTGTATGGTTAAGTGATGATGGCATCCTCTTGGGTAAAATACTCCGGAGGTAAAATAGTCCCCCATTCGGATCTTCGGGCGGGGACTACCCAGGAGAACGTTGTTATCGGGAAAAATAAAACTGGCGTTCTACAAGTCGGAGCGTGGAATGCCAGATCCCTTAATCGGGCAGGTAGGTCAGAAAATTTAAGAAGGGAAATGGTTAGGTTAAAGTTAGTTATAGTGGGAATTAGTGAAGTTCAGTGGTAGGAGGAACAAGACTCCTGGTAAGGTGAATACAGGGTTATAAATACAAAATCAAAAAGGGGTAATGCTGGAGTAGGTTCAATAATGAATAAAAAAAGTAGGAATGAGGGAAAGCTACTACAAACAGTATAGTGAACGCTTTATTGTGGCCAAGATAGATACGAAGCCCATGCCTACCACAGTAGTACAAGTTTATATGCCAATTAGCTCTATAGGTGACGAAGAGATTGGTGAAATGTGTGATGAGATAAAAGAAATTATTCAAATAGTGAAGGAAGACGAAAATTTAACAGTCATGGGTGAATGGATAGTAGGAAAAGGAAGAGAAGGAAACGTACTAGGTGAATAGGGAATGGGGTTAAGGAGTGAAAGAGGAAGCCGCCTGGTATAATTTTGCACAGAGCGTAACTTAATCGTAGCTAACACTTGGTTCAAGAGTCATAAAAGAAGGTTGTGTACATGGAAGAAGCCTAGAGATGCTGGAAGGTGTCAGATTGATTATATAATGGTAAGACAGAGATTTAGGAACCAGGTTTAAACTACGAAAAGGTGTGAATTTGAGGAGATGTGACCTGGATAAATTGAAAGAACCAGAGGTTGTAGAGAGTTTCGGGGACAGCATTAGGGAACGATTGACAAGAATGGGGGAAAGGAATACAGCAGAAGAAGAATGGGTAGCTTTGAGAGACGAAGTAGTGAGGGCAGCAGAGGATCAAGTAGGTAAAAAGGTGAGGGATAGTAGAAATCCTTGGGTAACAGAAGAGATATTCAATTTAATTGATGAAAGGAGAAAATACAAAAATGCAGTAAATGAAGCAGCCAAAAAGGAATAGAAATGTCTCAAAATTGAGATCGACAGGAAGTGTAAAATGGCTAAGCAGGGTTGGCTAGAGGACAAATGTAAGGATGTAGAAGCATGTATCACTAGGGGTAAGATAGCTACTGCATACAGGAAAATTAAAGAGACCTTTGGAGAAAAAATAACAACTTACATGAATATTAAGAACTCAGATGGAAACCTAGTACTAAGCAAAGAAGGGAAAGCAAAAAGGTGAAAGGTGTACATAGAGGGTCTATACAAGGGCGATGTTCTTGAGGACAATATAATGGAATTGAAAGAGGAGGTAGAAGAAACTGAAATAAAGTACCTGTCCTTTCCTTACACGACAGCAAAAAAGAAACCTATTGTCAGTGTTTCAGTTTGTATAGTAATGTGTCACATCACCAAAAACGTTAATCTTGGCACTATTCGGTGCACCTTTAACCCATACGGACACAGACTCTGATTCATTTACTTTACGACGATTCCTTGTCCTAAGAACCAGCGGTATTGTAGACATATAGTAAGATGAACCACGATCGCTGCTATACACTTCACATATGTGAAATGTACGATAAGCAAAAACGTCTATGGTGTTAAAAGCCTCCAGCCCTGATACAGTCTCCACTTTACCACCACGAACCAGAGCCACAGTAACCCAACAATTACCAAGTGCACTAGCATCAGCATTAGTAAGTGTAAAATTCAGTACGCATCGGCAAAACACTGATGGAACATGAAGAATCATTCGCGCACCAGCTTCGTTCTTCGTAGTAATAGCTATATTACAATAGCTTTATACACTGTAAGGCGCGAATACCTTCTCCTCTTAAAATAACGGGGCCGAACTAGTCTGTGTCGATGCTACTCGACGACTGACGCTGCTGGCGGCCGGAAGTTGCGGTCTGAAAACTGGCAGCTATATAAATGACTTTTCTGGTAAGACGGCCGCACGTGCAGCAGCATCGACACAGATTAGTTATGCCGCGTTATTTTAGGAGGAGAAAGCGTACGCGCCTTACAGTGTATAAAGCTATTGTAATATAGCTATTACTACGAAGAGCGGAGTAGGTGCGCAAGTTATTCTTCATGGTCCCACAGTGTTATGTGGATGCGTACTGAATATTACACTTACTAATGCTGATGCTAGAGAACATGGCAATGACTTTAAATTTTATAAAAGTGGCTGTGACAGCTTCATATATCTAGCTACATAAACAAAAATATATTAAAATATTAATTTAGGAAAGATGACATCCAAATACATCACTTCAAAAAGACTCTGTACACCATGGCATGGACTCGAAGAGAATCTGGACTTATCTCTGTGTTCTACTGTGAGCCATAGTATGTACGGATGTATGTGTGTATTCGTGGATTTAGGGCGCTAAACAGCCCCATATTAGCAACCCTGCACCTGGAAGAATATCGTAGTATAAACAGTTGGCTGATGAGAGAGGTCAAGCTTTAGTTAAATACACTCCTGGAAATTGAAATAAGAACACCGTGAATTCATTGTCCCAGGAAGGGGAAACTTTATTGACACATTCCTGGGGTCAGATACATCACATGATCACACTGACAGAACCACAGGCACATAGACACAGGCAACAGAGCATGCACAATGTCGGCACTAGTACAGTGTATATCCACCTTTCGCAGCAATGCAGGCTGCTATTCTCCCATGGAGACGATCGTAGAGATGCTGGATGTAGGCCTGTGGAACGGCTTGCCATGCCATTTCCACCTGGCGCCTCAGTTGGACCAGCGTTCGTGCTGGACGTGCAGACCGCGTGAGACGACGCTTCATCCAGTCCCAAACATGCTCAATGGGGCACAGATCCGGAGATCTTGCTGGCCAGGGTAGTTGACTTACACCTTCTAGAGCACGTTGGGTGGCACGGTATACATGCGGACGTGCATTGTCCTGTTGGAACAGCAAGTTCCCTTGCCGGTCTAGGAATGGTAGAACGATGGGTTCGATGACGGTTTGGATGTACCGTGCACTATTCAGTGTCCCCTCGACGATCACCACAGGTGTACGGCCAGTGTAGGAGATCGCTCCCCACACCATGATGCCGGGTGTTGGCCCTGTGTGCCTCGGTCTTATGCAGTCCTGATTGTGGCGCTCACCTGCACGGCGCCAAACACGCATACGACCATCATTGGCACCAAGGCAGAAGCGACTCTCATCGCTGAATACGACACGTCTCCATTCGTCCCTCCATTCACGCCTGTCGCGACACCACTGGAGGCGGGCTGCACGATGTTGGGGCGTGAGCGGAAGACGGCCTAACGGTGTGCGGGACCGTAGCCCAGCTTCATGGAGACGGTTGCGAATGGTCCTCGCCGATACCCCAGGAGCAACAGTGTCCCTAATTTGCTGGGAAGTGGCGGTGCGGTCCCCTATGGCACTGCGTAGGATCCTACGGTCTTGGCGTGCATCCGTGCGTCTCTGCGGTCCGGTCCCAGGTCGACGGGCACGTGCACCTTCCGCCGACCACTGGCGACAACATCGATGTACTGTGGAGACCTCACGCCCCACGTGTTGAGCAATTCGGCGGTACGTCCAGCCGGCCTCCCGCATGCCCACTATACGCCCTCGCTCAAAGTCCGTCAACTGCACATACGGTTCACGTCCACGCTGTCGCGGCATGCTACCAGTGTTAAAGACTGCGATGGAGCTCCGTATGCCACGGCAAAGTGGCTGACACTGACGGCGGCGGTGCACAAATGCTGCGCAGCTAGCGCCATTCGACGGCCAACACCGCGGTTCCTGGTGTGTCCGCTGTGCCGTGCGTGTGATCATTGCTTGTACAGCCCTCTCGCAGTGTCCGGAGCAAGTATGGTGGGTCTGACACACCGGTGTCAATGTGTTCTTTTTTCCATTTCCAGGAGTGTAGGTCGATTACACTCCAGTTTGTCGATTTCATAGCAATAACAAATACAGAACCTTCTGATAAGCTGAATGGACAACGAGTAGTAAAGAGAAAGTCAATTTTATGAATTAATCCAGCCTGACGATCGAAGTTCCCCACAGATCCAAAATTTTGGATGCAGTAAGGGTTTTAAGTCATTAATTAGCAGATGCTATTCTGAGCCACTCAAATAAGCTGAAAATAAAGGGTTTTACTTTCTGTAAGTGTATCATCAGTTCATATTGAGATCTAAATCGTAGGTCAGATGTTGAAAAAAAAACTGATTATTAAATATGTAAGCACGCAGAGTTTCGCGGCGGTGACAGTGATTAAAACGTCCTTGACTTTCTGTCAATGTCAAGTGATTAAAATGACACGAAGTTATGGTCAAGCAGTCCTTGGACATTGTCAGTTGTTATGCCTGCTAATGGCCTGCTGGTACCATGACGAAAACAGGCCCTACAACGATCCTTGACGTCACACTAGTCGTCTTACTGCCATGCATCGCGAATACTCGGTTCAGTCCTGCGCCGGAGGGAAATGAGTATGTCAGTAAATAGGTACCCGCTAAAGAGCTTAACTTTGTCTTGTGTTGTCGAGAGCTTGTATGTATTTAAACGAGCAATTAAGAATTATTAAACTCGTCTGAAACAGTAGCTCGCTCTCCGCGGAGACGGTCTCAGGAGCTCGTAAGACTTGTAGTGTCACGAGCTGAGACGCACGCCTCAGGGCCCGTATATATTGTTGGCCCCGTAGCTTCGGCTGTGACGTCAGTGGTGCTCGCGCGGGGTCCACGAGAAATACAGGTCTCGCAGCAAATTTCCGACGTTACACTAGTCGGCTTCTCCGCCACACTTCGCGAACGCTCGGCTCCGTGCAGTGGCCACGGGAAATCAACATGTAATTGAAAAGGTCTTAATTTTGACATGTGCTATCGAGAACAAGCATGCATTTAAACGCGGAGTCAAGAATTATTAAACTCGTGTGAAATAGTATTTCGCTCCCTGCCAGAGACGGGTGCTGGCACTCCTGCGGTGTCACGTGCTGTGACGCACGAGCCACGGCCTATCCTTCTCGTTGGCCTCGTGCTCGAGGCATCGCCATATACGGGCAACTCGGCCTTCGATATACAAGCTTTAACCGCGCGATCGCTGGATCCCACGCCGTGCTGAGCTGCAGGCCAATGTCTCTATTAACACTTTGCAGTCCACACGTCTCGTACAAATTTATTCGCTTGGCGCCGGCAGCGCTAATTCGCATTACTGGACTTGTCGCCGGCCGTTCTCGACGTTACCGAGAGATTAAAAATCTTACCTTTTACTAATCTCATAGTTAGGTCTCATAAGTTCTCAACCCCGTTCCCCTAGTTTCATGAAATTTCGAAGATATACATACGTAAATAAATACAAAATTTGTTTGTTTCATATATTTGTTTATTTGCGTTGTCTTTGGTACTCAGTATTTCTCTTTCATATGATACGTAGCAAAAAGTCTCCAAGATGTAACGCGACTCCACAAGACTTGCGCATCAAGTTTGTGGTTTTTTTTTTTTTTTTTGTAACATATGTGGCAGTTTCTCCGTTTTCGCTTGTCGTTTCGGAAATACGTAGGCCTATTAGTTGGTGTTATTTTATGTGACCGGAAAGTCTGTCAACCGGATCATGATGAGATGTACGTGATGTAGTGGCAACCTCCAAGTTTTGCTCCGCGCATTCATCGTAAACAAAAAATTGTTGACGTGTGCAACTTACTGTTATTTAAAGCGATACTGTGCACACGACACCACTGTGTTGTCACCGGCCGTTGGCAGCTATTTCGCGCACGACACCACTGTGGTGTCGCCGGACGGCAGGGTGTTAAGAATATTATCGGTGGTTTTATTTTAATGATTTCCTTAATTACACAATTCCACAAGCCGTTAGTGTGAGCCATGATAGACGTTCCGTCGAATTTGATCCTGTGGCCGTTTTCTAAAGCGTGCGCAGCCAGAGCGGATTTCTTGTCTACAGTGCGTAATGTTTTTCTGAAATAAAACAGGCAATACAAGCAAGAGAGGATATGTAATTGGTTCGAAGACTTCTTAAGTGATAGAAGCCAGTAAGTTGTCCTTGACGGCGAGACCTCGTCATAGACAAGGGTATCTTCAAGAGTGCTCAGGGAAGTGTGACAGGACCGCCATTATTTTCTGTGTACATATACGACCTGGTGAACATGGTGGGCAGCAATCTGTTTGCTGATGATGGTTTTTATGTACGGGAAGACGTCGAAGATGAGTGGCCTTAGGATAAAAGATGACTTAGACAGAATTCCTACTTGGTGATGAATGGCTGCTGGCTCTAAACCTAAGTTGATGAGGATGAATAGGAAAAACAAATCCATAATGTTCGGATACGGCATTAATAGTATCCTGCCTGACACAGTCACGTCGTTTAAATATCTGGGCGTAACGTTGCAAAGCGATATGAAATTGAACGAGCATGTGACGATTGTGGTAGGGAAGGTGAACGGCCGACTTCTGTTTATTCGGAGAATTTTGGGGAAATGGGGTTCATCTATAAAGGAGACTGCACACAGGACGCTATTGCGACCTATTCTTAAGTATGCTTGAGATTCGCATTCACTATTGAGAAAATTTAGACTATCGGCATTTCAAGCTGACTGCAAAACGATTGTACTGCTGCCAACATAAATTTCGCGTAAGGACCATGAATATAAGATACGAGAAATTAGGGCTAATATGGAGGCATATACACAGTCTCTTTCCCCTCCCTCTCTTTTCTGATGGAAAAGTAAAGGATATGACTAATAGAGGTACAGGGGACCCTCTGCCATGCACCGTACGGTGGCTTGCGTAGTGTGTATATCGATGTAGATGTCTCTTGTAGACACAATGTGTTCTGAGAACTGGTGCATCCTTAACTGGTCTCAGTAAATGTCTTATTTCTGTTCAGGGCCTGAAAATCGATTTGATCATTTTCAGCAGGTGGCTATCCTTTCATTCAGGTTGTCAGCGTCTGATGATATTTTTGCACAATGCACCAATTTTTGTAACAACAGTGCTCTCTAGTGCCGGTTGATGATGGCTGACGGCACGGAAGTACAGACCTGTGTGGATAGGTTCTTTTATAGACGCTGTGACCAAGGCATCCGTTTCGTTTGTGGTGCCAGAAAGACGTCGAGGAAGGGCAATGTATTTGTCTTTTTCTACCTCCATTGTGAACTGGATGTTACAGTTAATGTTGGTGAGAGTTCCAAGAACTCTTCAAGTTTCTCAAGTCCGTGTGGCCAAATGGGGAAAGTGTCGTCAACTTATCGAAGGAAACACCTAGGCTGTAACGACGCCTTGTCGAATCATTGGGCACAGAGGGTCTCGATGCTGAATGGAAGAATGCATGGCAAGGTCTGAGAAGGGGCGTCGTGGAAAACCATCATCTAATCCACGACCCAACCAAAAGGGTTGAAGGCTTCAATCTCAACAGGAAACACTGGTCGGCTCTAAACAGGTTTCGCACGGGAGTTGGACGATGCAGACAGAAAACAACCAAATGGGGCTATACAGACGATTCGTGTTGTGACTGTGGCGAGGTACAAACAATGGACCATCTTTTGGTCTGTAACATTCATGATTTCAGAGACGACTCTCTGATGTCAGCACCCCTGAATATGGAAGTTAATAGGAATGTAAAAAAAAGGGAGGAAAGTATATCTGTTTAGCAAGAGTAATAGAAGGCAGATTTCAGACTACCTAACAGATGAAAACGAAAATTTCTGTTCCGACACTGACAATGTTGAGTGTTTATGGAAAAAGTTCAAGGCAATCATAAAGTGCGTTTTAGACAGGCACGTGCCGAGTAAAACTGTGAGGGAAGGGAAAAACCCACCGTGGTACAACAACAAAGTTAGGAAACTACTGCGAAAGCAAAGCGAGCTTCACTCCAAGTTTAAACGCAGCGAAAACCTCTCAGACGAACAGAAGCTAAACGATGTCTAAGTTAGCGTAAGGAGGGCTATGCGTGAAGCGTTCAGTGAATTCGAAAGTAAAATTCTATGTACCGACTTGACAGAAAATCCTACGAAGTTGTGGTCTTACGTTGAATCAGTAAGTGGCTCGAAACAGCATATCCAGACACTCAGGGATGATGATGGCATTGAAACAGAGGATGACACGCGTAAAGCTGAAATACTAAACACCTTTTTCCAAAGCTGTTTCACAGAGGAAGACCGCACTGCAGTTCTTTCTCTAAATCCTCGCACAAACGAAAAAATGGCTGACATCGAAATAAGTGTCCAAGGAATAGAAAAGCAACTGGAATCACTCAACAGAGGAAAGTCCACTGGACCTGACGGGATACCAATTCGATTCTACACAGAGTACTCGAAAGAACTTGCCTCCCTTCTAACAGCCGTGTACCGCAAGTCTCTAGAGGAACGGAAGGTTCCAAATGATTGGAAAAGAGCACAGGTAGTCCCAGTCTTCAAGAAGGGTCGTCGAGCAGATGCGCAAAACTATAGACCTATATCTCTGACTTGTAGAATTTTAGAACATGTTTTTTGCTCGAGTATCATGACGTTTTTGGAAACCCAGAAGCTACTCTGTAGGAATCAACATGGATTTCGGAAACAGCGATCGTGTGAGACGCAGAAAATATTAGATGCAGGCTCCCAGGTAGATGCTATTTTTCTTGACTTCCGGAAGGCGTTCGATACAGTTCCGCACTGTCGCCTGATAAACAAAGTAAGAGCCTACGGAATATCAGACCAGCTGTGTGGCTGGACTGAAGAGTTTTTAGCAAACAGAACACAGCATGTTGTTATCAATGGAGAGAGGTCTACAGACGTTAAAGTAACCTCTGGTGTTCCACAGGGGAGTGTTATGGGACCATTGCTTTTCACAATATATATAAATGACCTAGTAGACAATGTCGGAAGTTCCATGCGACTTTTCGCGGATGATGCTGTAGTATACAGAGAAGTTGCAGCATTAGAAAATTGTAGCGAAATGCAGGAAGATCTGCAGCGGATAGGCACTTCGTGCACGGAGTGGCAACTGACCCTTAACATAAACAAATGTAATGTATTGCGAATACATAGAAAGAAGGATCTTTTATTGTATGATTATATGATAGCGGAAGAAACACTGGTAGCAGTTACTTCTGTAAAATATCTGGGAGTATGCGTGCGGAACGATTTGAAGTGGAATGATCATATAAAATTAATTGTTGGTAAGGCGGGTACCAGGTTGAGATTCATTGGGAGATTCCTTAGAAAATGTAGTCCATCAACAAAGGAGGTGACTTACGAAACACTCGTTCAACCTATACTTGAGTATTGCTCATCAGTGTGGGATCCGTACCAGATCTTGTTGACGGAGGAGATAGAGAAGATCCAAAGAAGAGCGGTGCGTTTCGTCACAGTGTTATCTGGTAACCGTGATAGCGTTACGGAGATGTTTAGCAAACTCAAGTGGCAGACTCTGCAAGAGAGGCGCTCTGCATCGCGGTGTAGCTTGCTGCCCAGGTTTCGAGAGGGTGCGTTTCTGGATGAGGTATCGAATATATTGCTTCCCCCTACTTGTACCTCCAGTGGAGATGACGAATGTAAAATTAGAGAGATTAGTGCGCACACGGAGGCTTTCAGACAGTCGTTCTTCCTGAGAACCTTAAGCGACTGGAACAGGGAAGGGAGGTAATGACAGTGGCACGTAAAGTGCCCTCCGTCACACACCGTTGGGTGGCTTGCGGAGTATAAACGTAGATGTAGATGTCGCTCCACAAGTTAACAGGCAATGCCAGGAAATGGCTCCATAATCTTAATGTTAATGTGCAATTAATTGTCTTCAATTTATGTAAATTTTGTTCAATTTAATTTAATAATGTAGTTTCCCTGACATAATTTTAATGTAATAAATGATATAATTTGTTTCCACAGTGTATGTTCCAAGCGTTTATTGTGAGTTATATTAATCTTATCTGTTCTTTGTAAAATGTATCTTGCAGATCGAACGAGAAATAATAATCGAAGGCAATATCCTCGAAATTCTCCATGCAGAGGTTTGCAACAATTGGAGCTAACTGACTTCCCACCGCAACGCCGTCCATCTGACCGTAATACTGGCCATTGTATAGAAACTAAGATGACGTATGAGTGTTCCTAAAACGCTCGATCACGTCACTTACCAAGAACTGGGATACTAGGTTCAAACTGTCTTTGACAGGCACATTCGTAAACAGTGCCACTAAATCAAAGCTGACCATAATATCACTCTCAGTAAGTCGAGGACGGTTAAATCGCCTGATAAAATTGACTGAGTGTTTAATATGATGTTCCTTGTGCTCCAATATGGAGCGTGGAAATTATCCAAGAGTTTGACTGAATACTCGTTTAATTTTAATCACTTGAAGCGGCTGAAAATCCGAGAACTATTTCTTCCATGTTTATTGAATGAAATGACAAAAAAGGGACGTGGCTAGTCTCATTACTATGGAACTATTTGTCGCAGCGATTACTGCCCACTGTTTATCGACGTCTAGCTGTATTCGAATGCTGTCACAATTTACACTTTATCAGTTCGCTCAGTGGCTATGGGCAAACTGTTCACTGTACAAGTGTTTTTTAATCATCCCGGAAAATGTCGTGTAGAGGATCTGACACAAAACAAATGAACCTGTGTGCTTACGGATTATGTCCAATGACTAGTGACTGTCTTCAAAGTAGGATCCATGCGGCTCCGCAAGTCTGCAATCGTTGGTTCTGCTCCTCAAATCAGTTCTTTTGTTCTTAGTGGGGCAGCACTGGAGAACGCTCTGTTTGTTTTCCGGTGAATTTAAAGAACGGAGCTTAAGTAAACAACTCGTCCACTGCAACTACGTAAACCGATTTTTGTTAAATCTGTCATAACACAGGAATATATTTGCAGGTTAAAAAGCAGTCATATGGCAACATCATACGAGACTTAGATCAACAGTGTTGCACCACGATTCCGTCAAGTGCACCCAGCTACTCTTACGATGACCAGCATAAAGTTCAGACACTTTCGCACAGGAAGGTATATTCGGTATCAAAGATAGTTTATTCAGGAAGCTGACGAAATGTAAAGCGCTTCTGAAGAAAGAAATTGGGCAATGTTACAGATCCGGCAAGGCTCCTGTAAGAGCTGACTACAGAAGAGATGCTGAACAAATGAAGTCAACGCTGCCAAATGGCAACATCCAGCCGGTGCAATTTTTTGATCTTCCGGGCTGGGAGTGCTGCTGTTGGAGAAGTACTAGTCAGATCCTCGTTCTCAGATGCTCGTCGACATTTTCTGTAGACGATCATATTGAGGTGTGTACATGATGCTGAAGACTGCTGTCTTCATCATCTGCTGAGCTTGAGGCGGAGGCCACTGCAGTGACAGGTGATGTATCTAGTCACTTACCATGGTGTTTGTTTGCAGCAGCAGCAGGCAACTGCCTGAGCTGGGGACCGCATTCGTCTTCAGACCACAATTGACCTGCTGGGTGACCACCTCTCGCCGGCGGCCACTTCACTAATGGGTGCAAAGTGGTGGAAGAAACACACATATTTATCAAAAGGTAAATACTTATTGATTTAAGTTTTGTAAAAGGTTCATGTTAATTATAATACGAGGGTTGGAGCTTTAATAGTGGCAACTACTTATTTACAACTCGTACAAAATAGAAACGTTTTCCAGAGTTCTACTGACCTTCAAAGTAGTCAGCAGCGTTGTGCATAATCCGTTGCCAGCGATGTGGAAGTCGTAGGGTACTCTTAGCAGTGCCAGTTGTGTTGACAGTTCGAGCGGCGCGGTCTATTGCCGACGAATTTGTAGCAGTTCTGAAGCAAATGCCGTGAAGCGTTTTCCTCAGTTTAGAAATCGAGTTGAACTTACAAAGTCTTAAGTCAGGGGAGTTCAGTACGTGGTATAGCACTTAGCAGCCCCACCAGTCAAAGAAATCAGTAATAGCATGCACTATACGTGCTTGAGCATTGTCCTGCAAAATGATGATCAGGTCTTGCAGAAAGTGTCATCACTTCTGTCTCTAAGCTGCTCACTTTTGGAACACAACCTACGACCAGCTTAGAGACCAGAAGTGATGACACTTTCTGCAGGACCTGACCACAATTTTTCAGGACAATGCTCAAGCACGTACAGTGCGAGCCGTTACCGATTTGTTTGACTGATGGGGATGCTAGGTACTATCCTACCCACTGCACACCCCTGACTTAAGCCCTCGTAAGTTCAACTTGATTTCTAAACTGAGCGAAACACTTCACGGCATTTGCTTTGGAACATTTACAAATTGGCCGGGCAATAGACCGCGCCTCTCGAACTGTCAACACAACTGGCACTGTTAAGAGTATCCTACGACTTCCACATCGCTGGCAATGGGTTATACACAATGCAGGTGACTACTCTGAAGGTCAGTAAAACTTTCAAACACGTATCTATTTTGTACGAACTGTAAATCAATAGTTGCCACTATTAAAGTTCCAACCCTCGTGCATTATGTTAACTGAATTTTCCGTCGGCGCGTGTCAGAACATGATAATAATACTAAATAGGGAGACATTTCCTAATGTTCTGCTAAATTATATTTATTTGGTCACGAACCGGCTTTCGGCTTCTCAGGTCACCTTCAATTGAAAACTGAATGTCGCAAACAGAGATAAACATGATGCGGGGCTTACACAGATATTACTCATACAGAAGGTACAAAAATGACGAAGTGTTTACGTAGGAAAATATTAAAATAATTACATTCACTAAAGTAGGGTAAAAAAGGTTTTATGTGGAGGTATACATAAAAAATGAGAAATAAATAAATTAACAGTTTGAATTTAGTATCTGTAACAGAAACTAAATTTAACAAGGGGGAAAATGGAAATTGGGTCTGATCATTTAATAGTAGGCTGGCATTCTGTGCCATATGTTTTTTTATGTACACTATTTCCAGTAGGTTCATCTTTCTGCTTTTTTTGACGGAATTTAAAACTTCACATTTTACATGATATGGATGGTTTTCTGCTAAAAGATGATTAGCAAAGGTCGTATCTTTCTTCTCTCAAGTTCACGTGAGCCACAGCTGTGCCTCATTGACCAGTATACATTTTATCTCACTGCTTGCAAGTAATTTTATATACACCACTCTGTGCCAATAGTTGCACTTTGTCTTTACTGTTGAATAATTTGTTTGATACGTTATTAGTATTGTAAAACGCAGGTCTGTAGTTGCCAGTCTTTAACATTTTTTGCAAGATTGTTTGAAATGTAGCCAGTGCATGTAATTTAGCACCACGCTTTGAAACTATCGAGTGACTGCTGTTGGCCAGCGTACAGAAGTGGCGTAATTTAATTCATTTTCTTGTTTCTTAGAATATTATCAATTATGGCCAAGCTATAGCCATTGATGAAAGCGATTTGTTTGATGGTTTGCAGTTAGAAACTGCTTGAAGCGATTTGTTTGCTGGTTTGTAGTTCTGTTTGAAAGGCTGATTTGGATAATGAAACAGATATGAGGCAACACATCATTGAATGCAAAGTTGCATGCTGGTGGCTGTGTGGATGCTGGGAGCTTGCAGGGATAACTGTATCAGTAGTTATGTTTCTTGTTCTAGCATTGGCTAACTACAAACCATCAATCAAATAGCTTTTCTTCAGAAACTCACGGATGTCTGAAGGAGATTGTAATGTGAAGATTCAGACACTGTGTAAACAGAGACATTGTAAACATCCATTTTGGTTTGGTTGTATAAAAACCGCTTGTACTTTGAAGTTAGGGTTCAGTTGATGATACAGGAATGTTCTCAAGAGTTAGTTTTGAATGATCCACAAAGGGACATTGAGCCGTCTTACAACGATTATCATCTTTGATTCTTGTAATGAGCGTAAAATGTTATGAAACAAGATTAGCTTTGATCCATCCCTGTCCATATGTGTCGAGTCACAACGAAGAGGTCACCGACTTTTCTGTCTTCCCATTCCACACGCACTACACGACTGATAAAGCTTTCAGTTCTTAGCTTTGCCTATTGAATGTAGCCACAGTCTGTGATTTTCTAGTTTTCAGTTTCAAACCGGAAATCTTTATAAGATTGTTATCTAAATTTAGTTTACTGCCTTTGGCTTAACCCGGAGCATAGTGTAAGTCCGAAGGAGCGTCTTGGTTAATCAACTGCGCAAAACTTCGAACAGAACCATACAAATCCATGTCTACGATATCCTGACTGATGAAAGCAACAATAATCTCAACTATAGACGGGCTTTCTTCTCAGGTATGACCAGTCACAATGTGCTTTTTGTCTCTGTGCTTAAAACCGGGTGAGTTGTCTCAGTGGCTACGAGACTGTAGTCGTATTCGGGAGGATGGTCGACATATGTCCAGCCTGTAGCCCAGATTTAGGTTTCCCCTCATTTCCCTGAACAGCTTAAGGTGAATGCCGTGATGTTTTGTTTTGCAAGTTCATAGCTGATTTCTTTCCTCATCATTCCCTAACCGGAGCTCGTGCTCCGTCCCTTATGACCATGTCGTCCACGAGGCGTTAAACATGGGGCGTTAAGTCCTAATCGTACTTCCTTCCGTCCTCCGGTATCTTATCTATTTGCCATTTCACAGCGAAAAATTTTAAACAGAAAAGTTACAAAATCTGTGCACCATAGTTACTTGGGCCCTACAGTCTCTGTGTCTGTCACATTAATGAGAGTGAAAGTCGCAGACTGTTGGTCGTCCAGTCTCAATTGATTACTGAATTTTCACTGGTGTTTGATGCGCCTGTGGATCTGTTAGAAATCTAGTGTACAGTACTAGGGGTTTCATCAGGGGAGTGTGAGGGCCACACAAAACCGTGATGTTGCACGTGCTAGTTCACTGGGCTAGTCCTTTATTGTCGGAGGTTATCACTCATCAGAATGGGATTTAGTTCCACACTCTGCACTATAAAGTTGCAAATACCTTGAAAGTATTATTTTCCCACTGAAATGTTCCAGTACCGTTCTCTAGGAAAAACATACAGTGATGTACATGTTCCTAATATGACGCCGGCCGCGGTGGTCTCGCGGTTCTAGGCGCGCAGTCCGGAACCGTGCGACTGCTACGGACGCAGGTTCGAATCCTGCCTCGGGCATGGATGTGTCTGATGTCCTTAGGTTAGTTAGGTTTAAGTAGTTCTAAGTTCTAGGGGACTGATAACCACAGCAGTTGAGTCCCATAGTGCTCAGAGCCATTTGAACCATTTTGAACCTAATATGACATTACCCAGGGTGAGAACAATGCCGCTGTCATAACAGGTTATTTCATAAATATTGGCATAGCTGTAACGTGTCTCTGATGAATGGATGACGGGAATACTCTCCAGGCTAAGACGTGACTACGTGGAGAGCAGGACACTACCTCTCTGCTCTGTGGTACAGACTGAGATAGATAAGACACCGATCTACTCTCTGCCTCTCTGTAAGGGGAACGCATCTGGGAGGGGATAGTCCAGGAAAATTAAAAAAAAATGGGGAAAAAATTTATAAAGTTTTGAAACTTTGGGAAAACACTCTCAGGGGATGATGAAGCAAAAAACAGAAAAGTTCCCTCCCCTATCGGAGGAGCTTACCCCTTCACCACCTCTTAGTGTAATTTATTTTCCTTTTCCCAAACTTAACAAAAAACGTTTCATTTAACAAATTTATCGAAATGACAGAAAATATTTGTAGTGAAATTCTACACAGAGGAGGTCAAATACATGTTTAAGCAGGGTAATTAGTTTATGACTGCTAAAATTTGTAGGTAAAGAAAAGTGAAATATCTTTTAAAGCAGGCTTTTATTTATATGGAACAAATTCGATTTCTAGTCTTTTACTTTAGATCTACGCAACTTAAATTTTAGGAATGAAAATAATTTTTCATGAAAATAGAGAATTACTGTAAGACTAATCAACAATCACTTGTGTTGTAATATATTTCCAGTCATATGTACAGCATGTAGACAATGAAAATACCACAATATCTATCAAACAAATAAATTCTTGTAAATATTTTTTTGTATAAAACCATCATCCAGTTTTTGCACATTTTTGTGCAATGTAGGTTAGACTTCACACATCCACACTTTCTCCCGCAGCCTTGAGTGCAGCCGCATGAAATAAGTAGAAGCATTTTCTCTGGAGCGGGCGGTCGTTTCATGTGAATCGGCGAGAGGGATGAGTTTGATTCCCTCCAGGTCTAGTTTCTGGGATCCAAGTCGTTCCCCAGCCGCAGCTGAAGTTGTAGGTAAACTTGGTACGAGTGGGGGCGTCCTGCATCAGTAGCGGGTGGCAAACGAGAGATTATGACTGCGTTGTTTGCCTGACCCACAAGTACATTGAATCATTTAAATCAAATGGCATTTAAGTTATCATGAGCACTCTCTACTGTTTTTGTGGAGAGAGAGAGAGAGAGAGAGAGAGAGAGAGAGAGAGAGAGAGAGAGAGAGGGTATATAAATTTCTCTCCTGCTTTAGCAATGGTATCAGGAGAGGAAGCAGGATCGTTGAATATCTGTGGAATATTATGAAGTTGGGGTCACAGGTTGAATAGTTGGAAAGCTTGCAGCTTTCTTTACCCAAACAAGGCTGAAGTGCTGTCGGAACTACTTACTGCATAAAGAAATAGTACAGAATTCTTGAATTCATGAACGAGTGAGGAGTTAAGTATATCATTATAACAGTAACACCTTGTTCTGATGCTACCTTTAACTTCCTTCATCAGGATTATACCTGTGTCGTCTGGAGCAAGAGCGATAAGTGACACAAGAAGATCTACATCTTGACCAACTGTAATCACTTGCTGGTAAAATATTGAGCCATTTATTGCTTTTGCAACAATTTCAACATCTGCATTATCATCCGCAATCCTGGTTTCAATACCAAAACTATATTCATTGGACAAATATATTATAATAGAACATGTTATTACATTTTCACTCAATTTCGGTGCATAGATCCTGAGAAATCAGTACCCAGAACAACCACCTCTGGCAGTAAACAGAGTCAAACAGAGCTTGGATGGCGTGTACAGGTACAGCTGCCCATGCAGCTTCAACACAATACCACAGTTCATCAAAAGTAGTGACTGCCGTATTGTGACGAGCCAGTTGCTCGGCCACAATTGACCAGAAGTTTTCAATTGGTGATAGATCTGAGGGAATGTGCTAGCCAGGGCAGCAGTCGAACATTTTCTGTATCCAGAAAGGACCGTACAGGACCTGCAACATGCGGTCGTGCATTATCCTGCTGAAATGTAGGGTTTCGCAGAGATCTAATGAAGGGCAGAGCCACGGGTTATAACACATCTGAAATGTAACGTCCACTGTTCAAAGTGCCGTCAATGCGAACAAGAGGTGACCGAGACGTGTAACCAATGGCACCCCATACCATCACGCCGGGTGATACGCCAGTATGGCGATGACGAATACACGCTTCCAATGTGCGTTCACGGCGATGTCGCCATACACGATGCTGTAAACAGAACCTGGATTCATCCGAAAAAATGACGTTTTGCCATTCGTACACACAGGTTCGTCATTGAGTACACCATCCTGTCTGTGATGCAGCGACAAGGGTAGCCGCAGCCATGGTCTCCGAGCTGATAGTCCATGCTGGCGCAAACGTCGTCGAACTGTTCATGCAGATGGTTGTTGTCTTGCAAACGTTCCCATCTGTTGACTCAGCGGTCGAGACGGGGCTGCACGATCTGTTACAGCCATGAGGATAAGATGCCTGTCATCTCGACTGCTAGTGATACGAGGCCGTTAGGATCCATCACGGCGTTCCGTATTAACCTCCTGAACCCAACGATCCATATTCTGCTAACAGTCATTGGATCTCGACCAACGCGAACAGCAATGTCGCGATACGATACAACGCAATTGCGATAGACTGCAATCCGACCTTTATCAAAGTCGGAAATGTGATGATACGCATTTCTAATCCTTACACGAGGGATCACAACAACGTTTCACCAGGCCACGCCGGTCAACTGCTGTTTGTGTATGAGAAATCGTTTAGAAACTTTCCTCATGTCAGCACGTTGTAGGTGTCACCACCGGCGCCAACCTTGTGTGAATGCTCTGAAAAGCTAATCATTTGCATATCACAGCATCTTATTCCTGTCTGTTAAATTTCGCATCTGTAACACGTCATCTTCGTGGTGTAGCAATTTTAATGCCCATTAGAGTAGAAAACTGTAAAAACTTTCCCATCATTTAAGTAAAATCGTGATTGGTAGGCACTGTAGCCTTAGTGAATGATTGTTCTGAGCAGACATTTTGCAGAACGGTTTCTTCAATTCCAACTTTATTCTGCCTTCGGAGTGTTAGCAGAGTAACTTTTTGGGCATATGCCGTTTCAGTACAGCTCGGAATGACAGAGAGTTTCGTTACTTTCTGATGTTCTATCACTCACCTGATTCCACCCATTGCATGGAATGTACCTTTTCCAGTCATTGTTGCAAAATTAAAGTCAACATATTCGAAAACGAACTGTGAGAACGAATCTTTTGAAATATTTGGTTTCCAGAACTGAAAGGCAGAAGCCTCAAATAAAGCCACATTGCTATTTGAAGAGCAGAAACCCATATTAGAGAAATTTCAACAATGTTTCTTGACCCCAATTTAAGAAACAAGTACACTGCAAGACAAAGTTACAATGGGGATAGAAGTGAACGAGGCCTAGTAACTGACATAATCCTGTGGGATATCGCTGTACTTTTTTTTTTAAAGGAGACTTGTCATTACATTTCTTTTTTGGCAAAACCATACCCCTCACAGAATCGTGTAAAGTGTCAGGAACCATAACTTCAGCATTCTCTGTCTAGCCATTGATAACTGGATAATTGACAATACTGTAAGAAGTCATTCTTATATCTTCATGGATGATAGCTGCTGCTCCTTCTATTCTCTTTCTCTTATCCTTTTCATTAACAGCTCGTTCATTGCACCACTGATTCAAAAGTTTGTAGCTTCTGCCACGAAAACATACAGCTGGGGGATTTTATTGGCATTTTAGCAAACAAGTCCTCATCACCAAAGTGTTCAGTCACTTTATTTTTCAGAGTTTTTATAGTCATTGTCTCTCCTTCTGAGAGACAATCATAAACTTTGTGCAAAAAATCGAGTAGTGAAATTTGATATTCCTCTGAACTATCTATAGATTTCCATAATTCTTCAAAAGAGGCATCAAAGTTAATCTTGAGGTTTCGAACAGAGGAGTAGTTCGACACTAGTTTAGCATAGCAATCTTGATGATAACGGGCTTCTGCAGCTAAAACACAAAACACTGTTGATGCATTCGGCAACCTTTCTGCCGAAATCATCATCGCGTTTCTCTTCTTTCTCAAGCGGCGCATGTTTCACAGTTAAAGAGCGAATTTCAAACACTCCACGGCGTTTGTGGCGTGGTTTCTTTTGTTTCCGCCTTTATGTCACACTTTTCAGCACATGTGAAACAACATTGAAATTTGATGTACAAGAGGAAGAAGATCTCAAGCTTTTATCATCTGCTGGTGCAACATTCTGGTTCATTACATTCCTTATATTACGTTCTTTAATATATTCACGTCGACATATCTTATGCACTTCAATCAGTCCAGCATTCTGTAGAAGATTATGAGCATCATCCTTCTGTTCTTTGCTTACTCGTATCAGAATTTCCAAGTCCTTCGTCACTATTGTTGTCCTTCCGAAACAGATTTACCATGAATAAAACAGGTATTAGGGTCCAGCATAATTGTTTTATTAGTCCAGACAAAATAAGTGAGAGTAAGAAGAAGCATTTCATGACACCACAAACTGATAAATACTGTCACTGAAACAGAACTGTTTGGCGCTACTTTGACAGTTCACAACATTAATTCGATTGAACTGGACTCTGGACAGGAAGAAACGGCAGCGACAGTGGTATTAGGGGAGCTCCTGAGTGAATGGGAAGGGGATCTTGACGTTTCCATTGTTGACACTCACTCCTCATTTTAACAATGATGATCGCAAAAGGAATATCATCAAGAAGAATATACAGGCACGAAATATTTCCATACCTTAATTATACTTTTCATTTAAAAACTTACTATTATTGGACCTTACCTCGCCTTTCGTGGACGCCAATGACACTATGCGCAGTTTACAGGGCACAATGTGGCGTCAGAATTGAGATGAAGATCGTTGCCCATCCGAGGTCCTGCAGCATTTAGGACGTAAATTTCGTCCACAATTTGTTCAGGTTGTTATATACCTCAAAAATGTATGGTATTAGCTAAAGACGGAAAAACTTATACTACAGAGTTTACGAAGTTTTGAGGATGTAGCCTGGAGGCGATGATAATAATCGGCTGGAGAGTTGACTCGGGCGATATGAATAAAAACTGCTGTTCTGAGACAAATCGCTCTAGGTTGACGAGCGCTGGCTTGTGTTTCCACCGAGAGATAGAGAAAGTAAGAATTCGAAATACTGTGGAGTGGTTGTCTTCTCATTTAGCGTATTCTACTGTTTTTAAGGTATGGTCACCGGAATATCTTAGGAAAAGCAACCAACGGGACCACGAAAACCAAGACCGACATCCACGCCAACTACATGTTTGATATCACTGAAAAAAGCCTAAGCTATCTCACCCCTTTCTCAACTGCAACAGGTAAATCGCAAGGCACATTACTGATACGAGCAGTATGATGCGGGTCTATGTTATCACCGGAAGACATTAATGTCAGACTGTAGCGAGGTTTAACAGTGTGGCTACTGGGCGCTTGATTTTCGTAATCGTCTCACACATTACTAAAAATATTCTGTACTGGCTTATATCAGATGGTTGTCATAGGGCTACAGCTGCCTCCATTGTCTTTACTAATATTACCGTGGTTGGTGTCGTGTGTCATTTTAAAGGTATCTTCCCAAATTTTGTACGAGAGCGGTGTATAACCATTAGACAAAGTAACTTCAGAATTTAGAATGAACCAAGAGATTTGCGAAACACGATATTTAGTCTTCCGTTCAAAAAGAGTACAAAATTCCACAAGGTAAACGACATATGAGGAAAACCTTAGGAAATGACAGTGGCAGTGCCACGACGCCGTTTTTTAACATTCAGAGCACAGGGTGCGGCGGCCGAACGCTGTTTACATACGTGGCCTCTGTTGCCGTGCGGAACCCCACAGTGGGCTGGTACTACAGCACACTCCTACATTTGTTTACAATACGGCAGCGCTAGTACGTTGTGCCACAGCAAACACGCTGTGCCTATTGTGCTGGTCACTATGACATCAATGAATTTGACAAACACGGAACACTGACCTACCTATCGTGTCCAAACCGGTGGATATCAAGCGACTGCAAGTTGCAAGAGTACATCGCTCAGAAAGATCTCAAAGAAATAAAAAAAAAGAAAGGCAGCAACCGCTTGACCGAGCTAATAACCTAACTGCAAGTAGAGTGCAGCCTTTCTTCTCGCAGAAATAGGATGGGGACTGTGGATAGCCCATCGCCCAGTCGCCTTTCAACCCAGTCGCCTGATAACATACTGATTGGATCTGGGACCATCCTGGAGGGGTTGTAAAAGAGGAAAAATCCCGCCCCTAGTTGAAACTGAACCTGGCACCTCCAGGATCGCCGGCCGCGATGGCCGAGAGGTTCTAGGCGCTTCAGTCCGGAACCGCGCGGCTGCTACGGTCGCAGGTTCGAATCTTGCCTCGGGCATGGATGTGCGTGATGTCCTTAGGTTAGTTAGGTTTAAGTAGTTCTAAGTTCTAGGGGACTGATGACCCCAGATGTTAAGTCCCATAGTGCTCAGAGCCATTTGAACGATTTTTTGAACCTCCAGGATCGGAGTCAATCGGTCTACCTGATGGACCACCATGGCCACCAGAGGTATAATACCGTCAGAAAATTTCGGCTTAAACTTAACAAAAATTTGGTATTGTAAGATCATGTTGGAGACACAATGGGGGGCGGGAGTGAGGGGGGGTCTACATGTGGTATTACGTATCGATACTATCCTACCAGCTTCTTTAAGTTCCTGTGAGACGCCGACAGTGGTCGCGCAGGATCTGGCAGACCCATTAGTGCGCGCCCGCTGTGGTGGCACGCCTCCAGTGGCTCCGGCTCTCTGCCGCCGCAGTATAGGACGACCAGCGGCAGCCGGACACTCCACTTTCACCTGGAGCCTCTTCGCTATGTGATGCTACGCAGACGCCACCGGTCGAGGCCCCGACACCATC
Organism: Schistocerca gregaria; assembly: GCF_023897955.1. NCBI lineage: Eukaryota > Metazoa > Arthropoda > Insecta > Orthoptera > Acrididae > Schistocerca > Schistocerca gregaria. The sequence continues at coordinate 548,501,424 of NC_064931.1, forward strand.
ATTCGTGATTAGTTCAGGGAGGCTCATTCTTTTCGACGTTGAGAGCTGGAATTTACCTCTTGCTGCATTATTTGTAATGAGTCTTCGTGTGCTTGGAGAAATATAAGTTAAGTAATCGTACTGTTATGTTAAGTTGTTCGCTAATCATTTCTGCTCCTTTTCCTACAACAACAGTTGCCGCACCACTCTGTTGCCCACCTCGCCTTACCATTGAGTACGAAATCGTAAACGACACTACGACTGAAGCCAGGATTGAGCAACTTTGAACTGGTTATGTTTGGGACCACTGGGCAGCATCAGATTCAAATGGTTCAAATGGCTCTGAGCACTATGGGACTTAACATCTTTGGTCATCAGTCCCCTAGAACTTAGAACTACTTAAACCTAACTAACCTAAGGACATCACACACGTCCATGCCCGAGGCAGGATTCGAACCTGCGACCGTAGGGCAGCATCAGAAGCGAGGAAAAAAAGCTTAAAATACTTCATATGGTTAAAACAAGGGGTACCTTACATTCAGTACAAGAAGTGTATTTATTCAACAATTCAACACACTCATGAAAAATAAACTGAAAGAAGATTCTATCTTACTGCACGTTTTACGGTACTGAATAACAGGAAGCTACTTAACAGTGCACTAACGTATAACGAAAGAGAATTCCGTGAACTGATTTTTGGAAACTGTATTTGTCTGATTCCAAAACACAGGCACTAACATTATTGGAAACATACAATAATATTTTTCACGACGAACTACAGAGTACTTGCAACTGTTGTCGAAAAATATTCCTACGATTCAGGGCAATTTAGAATAAATAAGTAATGCATAGCGACAAGTAGATCAAAATTACATGATAATGTAAAATAAATTTCAACTATTTTTGCTATTTTAGACGTGTTATACACTGACGCGCCAAAGAAACTAGTGTAGGCATGCGTATTCAAATACAGAGATATGTAAACAGCTAGCTACATCGCCTCGGTCGGCAACGCGTATACAGGGGGTCCATTTATAATGTATACCGGCCGATGTCTCTAGAGCGGCCCAATTCTGCAAAAAATGTCTCTAGTAAAAGTTGGAAGGTTTGAAGAATATCATGGAATGGTTACCTTGAAATGACCGTGAACCCTGTTTTCAAGATCAAATCAAGGTGAAGTTTGTTTTTACAAATGGTCACCCCTATTTTTATTTCATATTCCTATCCTACGTGAAATCGCATTGTTTGTAGTGAACACTTTTTCGAAAAACCAATGGTTTGTTGCCAAGCGGCACTTCATTGTAACAATACTAGGTTACAAGTGTCCCGAGAACGAAGCTAGATCGGGAAAAATTTTCAATGAAAATCTTGTATAGTTTCTGAAGTCTGTCCACTGGTGAAATTTTCGTGTACTTGAAATTGCCTTGAATTTCTCCAGTAGGAATTAACCAATGTGCACCACTTGAAGGGTGCCGTATCAGAGACCAGCACTGTGCTTGTGTCGGTACAATCGGAAAAGAGAAGGGTGGAGTTTGAGGCTAACTAATAAGCGTAATTGTCGGGGAAATCACTGACTGGGGGTTCAGAAAAATTTGGCCTTTGGAGACTAAAAATTTCTCGCCAGTGCTCACTTAGAGTGATTCTTGACTGGCGTGACTCTCATAAATTTTTCTCTTATGGACTTAGAAAAAATGTGTGTCAAGGGATTTACAAAAATTCCACCTCGTCGAACTCGTCGAACTCTGATGAATTTCGCCTCGTGGGACTCGGAACAATTTCGTCTCGCGAGACTCTAATAAGTTCCTGCTAAGAGAAAATTTTCCAAATTCGTATAAGCAAAATGATTCACATCACGAATGTCTGAAGTCCATAAGAGAAAAATTTATCTTGTCTCAAAATGATTCACATCACGAATGTCTGAAGTCCATAAGAGAAAAATTTATCTTGTCTTGAAGTCGACTTTCTCGAGCCCGTCTTTCGTTTCTGCCTTCTCTCCATATTTGGAAAGAACGGATTACCATGGGGTATTTCAATATTTTGTTATTTACGTCAATATCGAGATATGTAAAGGTGCCCTCTTGGAAGACACCCATCCGTTAGGCCCCTAACTAATTTTATGAAAGAGCGCACTTGAATACTGTATGTTTTGGCTTCACGTTGGGGCGTAAACAAACGGGTCGCGTTAGAAATAGTGAGAATGACAAAAATTATTGGCGAGTGTCGCGATAATAATGCAGCCGCGCAAAGATTGTATGCCGAAATGTATCCCGATGCCCTTCAATCCACGAAGGTTACAATTAGATCTTTGGTAAGAAGAGCTGAAAGAGTGACCTTGGAAAGGCAGAGACGAAAGACGGGCCTGAGACAGGCGCTGGGAAGTCGTGCTAGCAGATCCACACCTTTTGACTTGTCAGATTCAGCGAATACATGACGTGCCTCGATCAACAGTATCTCTGGTTTTAAGATACTTCAAATTCCACCCATATCGCTTACATATCACCCAAGCAATTGAACTTGGCGATACTGAGAGCCGCCTGGCATTTTGTCGATGGGCCGCTACGCAAATACGTCGTGTTCCTTCTTTTTTCACACGCACTGTCTTTACAGACGAGCCAAACTTTGACAACATGGGATGAGTCAATCTCCATAGCGCACGTTATAGGCAGAAGCAAATCTCGCTGGCGACTATCTCATCGAACACAGAGACGGTGGTCAATCAATATATGGGCGGGCAGAGTTGGAGAGTACGTGATAGGTGCTCTTTTTATGGCGAAACGTTGAACAGCTTGCACTATCTTCATATTCTCTAGAATCTGGTGCTTCCTTTACTAGAGAATAATCCATTAGATATACGAGCACGTATGTGACTTCAACATGACTGCCCCCTGCACATCAGGCCTTATCTGTCAGAAGGCACCTTAACGCAACTTACCCGAATCGATGAATTGGTATCGGTAGTGCAAATCGTGTATTCGCGCCAAGATCGACAAATGTAACTTCATTAGATTTCTTCTTATGGGGTGCTGTGAAGCAGAAAGTGGACTCCACTCCCTCGACGACACCAGGTGATAGGGGAGAGAAAGGATTGTGGCGGCTTTCTAGGAAATCACTCATCAGACACTGAATGATCTCGAGACCAGTTTCTGACAAAGAGTGCAAATGTGCATTAGCCAAACTGGGCAGTTGATCGAGCATCTAAGATCTTAAATTTCCAGTGAGAACCATGTTAATCAGTCCTTTTCAGGGCTAACGATGTGCAAAATCGGTTGAGCAACCTCCACGTGGTGCACATGGGTTCCGCTAATGCCGACGGCATTTGCTTTCAGGTTAATCCATACTGAAGAACTTCAAGGCCATTTCAAGTTCACAAAAATTTCAACATTAGACAGAATTCAGAAACGATACAAGATTTCCACTGAAAATTTTTCCCGGTCTCGCTTCGTTCTCGAGATATTGGTAACCTGAGAAAGTTACGATGAAGTGCCCTCTGGCGCAAACCATTGGTTTCTCGAAAACAATGTTTGATACAAACAATGCGGTTTTTTCACGTGGAATAGGAATGTGAAATACAAAGTAGAGATTGCCATTTGTAAAAACGAAATTGACCTCATTTGACCTTGAACACAGGGTTCAAGGTCATTTCGAGGTAAACATTCCATGATCTCTTTCAAACCTTACAACTCTTACAAGAGACATTTTTTGCAGAATGGTGCCACTCCAGAGGTATCGGCCTTTATAGATTGAAATGGGAGACCCTGTATAAGACAATAAATCTCTGGTGCAGTTGTTAGATCGGTTACAGCTACTACAATGGCAGGTTATCAAGATGTGAGTGAGTTCGAACGTCGTGTTACTGTCGGCACATGAGCGATGGAACACAGCATCTCCGAGCTAGTGATGAAATGGGAATTTTCCCGTACGACCATTTCACGAGTTCATTGTGAATATTAAGAATCCGGTAAGACATCAAATCTCCGACATCGCTGCGGCCAGAAAAATATCCTGCAAGAATGGAATCAACGACGACTGAAGACAATCGTTCATCGTGACAAAAGTGCAAGCCTTCAACAGATTGCTGCAGATTTCAATGCTAGGCCATAAACCAGTGTCATCGATATGGGCTTTCGGAACCGAAGGCTCACTCGTGTACCCATGATGACTGCACGACACAAAGCTCTAAGCTTCGCCTGGGCCCATGAAAACCGACATTGGTCTGTTGATGGCTGCAAACATGTTGCCTGGTCGGACGAGTCTCGTTTCAAATTGTATCGAGCGGATGGACGTGTATGGGTATGGAGACACCCTCATGAATCCATGGACTTTGCATGTCAGCAGGGGACTGTTCAAGCTGGTGGAGGCTCTGTAATGATATGGGGCGCGTGTTGTTGGAGTGATATGCGATCCATGACACGTCTAGATACGACTCTGGCAGGTGACACGTACGTGAACATCCTCTCAGATCACTTGCATCCATTCGTGCCCATTGTGCATTCCGACGGACTTGGTCAGTTCCAGCAGGACAATGCGACACCCCACACGTCCATAATCGGTACACAGTGGCTCCAGGAACACTCTTCTGAGTTCAAACACTTCCGCTGGCCACCAAACCGCCCCAGACATGAACATTATTGATCTTGGATACCATGCAATACACTATTCAGAAGAGATGTCCACCCCCTCGTACTCTAACGGATTTATGACAGCCCTGCAGACATTAGTCGACTCCATGCTACGTGCGTGCTCGGGGGGCACCTACACGATATTATTCAGGTGAACCAGCTTCTTTGGCTGTCTGTGTATGTAACTCCCCAAGGTCACACGGACAACATCTCAGCTATATTCAAATTGAGTCCATACGTTCTGAAGAGTATGTGTTTTCTCAATGACGCTTAGAAATGTGCGTTTTTGATTCTGGAATTGTTTTTGAGCAAGGAGGCACATACACAAGGTCTTTCACGTAACCTCATAAAGAAAACGACGTGTGTCAGATCCTGAGATCTAGGTGTTCAAGAGCAGAACAGAGCATCGCCTTGTCCAGTATCACCGATCCAACGGTTTGAAAGATGTGGATTTAAAAATGTGCGATCCTTCATGCAGCAGTGTAGGGGTGCTTCATCTCGCTGTATGATGTATTGCTTGGAAAGGTTTCCAGCTATGCAACAGCCATTGCTGCATCCGTCCAAATAAATGTTTGTTGAAACACTTAGCTCAAAGTACAGAAATGGAAGGTACATTTTTGAGCTGATATCACGCAGAACAAAGTAACTTTCGCATGTCACGCTGATGTTTAATTACACACGTAGACTTTTCTGTATTCCAAATTCGAATGACGTGCTGGCCGGCCGCTGTGGCCGAGCGCCTCTAGGTGCTTCTGTCCGGAAGCGCGCGACGTCTACTGCCGCAGATTCGAATCCTGCCTCGGCCATGGATGTGTGTGATGTCCTTAGGTTAGTTAGGTTTAAGTAGTTCTGAGCCTAGGGGACTGGTGACCTTAGATGTTAAGTCCCACAGTGCTCAAAGCCATTTGAAACATTTGATTGATATGTCGCTTAACTGAGCCACTTGTTTGGTAACTTGTCTCATCTCTGGAAACGAAATATGTAGCAAATTTTTCTTCCTCCATGCACTCCAGCATTGTCGTAGCATAATTTATAAGTTTGACGTAGTCTTCCTGTTTCAGTTTCTGTAACATTTGAATTACTTACGGCGGCGTTTTCAACTTCGTTTTGATAACACCCCAAATCGTTGATCCTGGCATTTTGTAGCTCCCTACTGGCTTCGTAGGTAGATTTCCGTGAACAACGTGAAATGAAAGTCGGTTCTTTCAACTTTATATGCTGATACACGTTGCTGCCCAGACTTTTTCCTTTGCACAAGCGTCCTGCTTCTTCAAACTGTCGATGCATCCATGAATTATGTTTGCATTTGGAGATGCTTTATTGTATCACAGACGAAATCCTCCCTGCAGTGTGACGGCAGAACGAAAACCGCTAAGTTAAAACTCGCGATTTTCCACTTATAATGCGAAGTTTTCACTTACGTCACAGCTCCTAAGCCGCCATCCATGTAACTGCACTTTTGCAACGATTGAAGAGACTCCTGAATGACCATGGCCCGAAAGTCAATACTTAAAAAAGAAAAAAAAAGTTTACATTCTGTCGTTCTTATCAGTTTATGGTAGAGGATCAAGTAGTTATAGCCCTTTGTAACTGCTATATTTGTTTGAATTTCCCCGTACAATTAAACGTTTGGTCTTCTTAGCAACAGTAATATGCCGCGCTTCGTCTTATTTTATTCAAGTTGCGTTATTAAAAAACTTACCTGGCAATTGTGTACCTATCGTAGTCATCTTCATTCTATAAAACCATATGTCTCTCTTATCATAACACTTAGTGCTACGACATCTGAACACATATTTCTTATGTATCAATCCCACGCTGGTAGTTACAGAGATGTTAATTTACTAAATTCTCAGAGCATGCAAAACCTTTCAGCTGTACGTGCTGTATTATATGAACGTTTGTGGTAGGTTGTATAATGCTGTATGGCGTAAGCCAGGGAAACAGGAGGTTTTGTTACACGTTGCTGCAGCCGTGTGCAGCTGGCAGCACTCTGGAACTGAAACCTGTCACAACTCCTCCTACACAGCTTCTGAACTACGGTTTCTACATCGTGCTTTCGCCGTAAAAGTGTTTTACAAAAACAATGACAGTTTGGGAGTTAAGTAGAGTAAGTTCTCACTTTTTCCCGAGTTAGAGCGACAAGGTCGGGTGCACTCGAAACATGCTATAGAAACGTGGAACACAAACTTTGAAGAGATACTTTCGGCTCAGAAAAAGAAACCTACAGAATGACCTGGAAGAGGGAGAATAAAACAGAACAGCGAGACTGTAGGCGTTTCGGTCACAGGAAACGTACAGTATTCAGCCTGTAAGAGAACAGCTGTGTTGCAGTTGTTCGAAGGGAGTCTGTCATGTACTGATTTGATCTAGCCACTGTACAAATTGCAGCTCGGGTAAGAACAGAAGGCAGTCATTAGTTGTCTACCAAAAAATTAAAGGCGGAGAATGGTTCTGCACAAGCTGCGCATGTCAGTTCCGGTAGGTTTCACATGCCCGTTAAAATTAACTATTGCTATTGTGTAGAGAGCCATCCCAATCCCCTTTAAAGAAGCGTAAGGCGACAGTAGAGTGTTCAGTTTCACCAAATGTAGGCATCATAGATTACTTTTGCTATAACAAAGATACTGCCTCGACAACCGGTGAAATTTTTATGTTGCGATGCCGTTGTATTTCGTGGTACCGACTTTGCATTACGCTACAGAACTCCACGAAAGGAAGGAAGGAAGGTCAGAGTTTAGCGATCTGTTGACGGCGAGGTCATTACAGACGCAACATAAAATCGGACTGGGGAAGAATGGGAAAGGAGATAGGTTGTGCTCTTTCAAAGAAATCATCGTTGCATTTGCCGGAAGCGACTAAGAAAACCCACATTAATAAAAAGGACATGTGTATAGTCGAAAGCTAATTTGACCCGCGGACCACCGGAATACGAGTCCACTGCATCACCTCGCTCGGTTAAAAACTCACGAAAATTGGTTTCAACAGTACAGCGCAACAGTGCACGTTATGAGACAATCAAAGACAGATAGGCGAAAACTGTTCTCTCTTTTTGGGCCCACATTAAAAATCACAGGTATGTCGAGGGCAATGACTGAATTAAAGCAACGAGTTCCATCTTCTTGGTTTCTCAGCAAAATGTTTGCAATGAGCATTACGAAATTTCAATGGGTGACAACGAATGCATACGTTGAAGAGTATCCAAACTCCTTCCTTTTCAACACCTCGGATTTCTACTGTGTGTACCTATGAAAACAGTTTGATATACTCTAGAAATGTTCCTCAGCAGTTACGAAGGAATAAGCGGTTTCCCTCGCTTCACCAAACCCCGTAACCCGAGGCAAGCGTATCTGGCACATTCGTTGCTTGATTTCCTCAGATGGCTCTAGGATGCTAGCGTTCACAGCCCACTCACTCTCCCTTTTCTGTAGTGCGTTAAATCCTCAATACTCGACGATGGGATTACATTAGCTAATAACCCACAATGCAGCACGCGCTCTCAGCTCAGAGGTCGGATCCAGCGACTGTTCTTACTGCAGCCGAATATCTACTCGTCTCAAAGTTTGGGGGATATTAGTGGTCACAAGAAGAAAAGTAAAACAGCAGAGCCCAATACGCTGCTAAATGGGTAACAAGACAGCAACATACTATGGAGCTGGCCATGAAAATTCTAGTACATCACTCAAGGGAAACTGCACATGATCCCGTTTGGACCCCAATCAAAAAGCGGAGCCCTCAAGGACGATAAAACACTTATTCACTACTGACGAATTTACCTTTAGATGGCAAGTAGGAAACAAAGGGACTTACGAACAAAGAGGACAAAATAAAGTTGTAGCATGACTTTAAGTAATCAAGCTCTAATAAAAAAGTATTGACAGTGACAGTACACAATTGCGTATAGAAGAAATGAGGCACACAATAGAACTGATAATGATAATAATAATGAAATATAAATGTTTCGCCTGTAGTTCGTGACAGCAATAATAGTGAAGAAAGCATAAGGATTGAGTTAGACAACGGATCATAAGAATACGAGTGATGAGTCAGAAAGAACCACCATAATCGGTTTAATTTCTCCGAAACAAAAGGAGAAATTCACATGAGAGTAAGGGAAGGGGAAGAAATGAAACAAAGAATAATTAGGAACGTTACTAAGTTTGAGTTACTGTCCTGTCCGTATAAAAATAGCGAGAGATGCACTTAATCATTTCGTCAGACAAAGTGACAGAAGAAAACTGGTCAAGTTTCCCAGCAAGAAACGAGATAGGCGTTTGGATGAGGTCAAAAATGTGAACATGAATGCCTGGAGGGAGAGGGGGGAGGGGGCAGAGGATTCGAACCTCACTTTCCCAAACCAGCAAGATCTGTTTAGTCATTATTCTGACAAGAAAAGGTCTGAAGAACTGCGGATAAGATGGTTCCAGAGACAAAAAGCTTTCATGCATGATTTTAATGTAGTCCAGTTCATGAACTTTATTGTTCTGGATGTTGTTATATTTCTTTAGCATACAACGCGCAGCAAATAAATGTTAATACATAGCTAAGTGTTATGAGGGTCACGCTCGCATAATCTGGTATTGTAGGAATCTGTCGTGGCTATTGCCTTTTTTATGTTATTAAATATTTCATCGTGAGCAGGTATTTATAAACCTTAAGGTACATAATGGCTCCTTCTAATTCTTCCCTACGTAAATACTCATAGATCCTTTATAACTCCATTTGTTGGGTGGACTGTATCATACATGTGCTGGGAAACGGTTGATTGTTCATAATTGTCTAGTCTAAAGGCGTCTCTGTGTCCTTCATACATAACCAGGAAAGCTCTCAAATTCTGAGCTATATACAACATTTCGCATGGTGTACATTGCAGTAGTGTAGCTGTGAGATTTCTGGTGCATTCTACAATGTTGCTGGATTTCCCTGAACCCATCTCCTCGTCACACGCCCTATGACATCATCATTGATGTCCTGAAATGTTACCGGATTTCTCTCTCTTACACGTCCCAATGCCTCAGATGTAGATGATGTATAGTGGAAAACCCCAAAATAAGCGGGAAATTCAAAATAGTCAGGGGTTCAATTCTGTGATGTGAAGCTGCTGTTACTATGTTGCTGCATTCGCCTTGGGATCTACTGTTCGAATCAGCTGTTGTAGTACAGATAATAAATTGGTCACGGCTGAGTAAAAATTAAGAGACCTGCTACGGCAAAGGCAAGCAGATAAGACCAAAACTGACTGAAAGTTATTGCGTTGTGGACTGATGCTGGTACAACAAGACCTGCACCCTGACATCCAGTGGTTCCTACATTGCACCACACAGACAGAGTGAATATATCAATAATGCAACAGGAAGGCAGAACCACTGAAGCGTCGGTAGCCCACTTACTTCACATCCAAGTCATGGACTTGTGTTATCGTACATGACAATATCTGGAACTGCAGCAGAACAAGGATGGACCAAATATAATAACTAATCGTCACCTTTAGTAAAAGGTATCGCATTACTGCAGATACGAGTGCCGAGTAGGAACTACGTCAGTTCACGATTCCACGAGTCTAGAAGTCTACGTACCAACGAGGTTACATGCGCTCAACCAGTCGTCTACACTGCACTCTGCCACTGCTAGCTGTAACCATGCTCCTGGTGCCAAGTCTGTCATTGTGGACTTAGTACCCTGTAACAGAAGGGCCAACTGGATGGCCTATTTCAGCTGATGCTTTCCTCCCATTCTGGAGCTCCCTGGTTCTCATTCGTGGTTGTGCAGCTGGTCATCCACCGTCGTTTAGGTAGACAAACTCTTAATTGTCTGCCTCTGCTCAGGGGAGACACTGCTGCAGTGAGTTGCATTTTGTACACTGGGTCCACATTGTGATGTAGCACGCCATAGAGTGCCTCATCTATGACAACTTAACCACGTCTAGGCAGTATGGATGCTGCAGTGGGACACTGACTTCCTGGTGTCAGCAGGCTGGCCTTGTCATTGTCATCATCACGTCCTCGCCTACATGACAAAGCCGAGACACGTGCCTTCCCTGTGTGGTTTATATCACCTGGGCATTAGCCTCTCTGGGCATTGGTATGACTATTGTAATCCTGTGTAATAAATGTGTAGTTTATCCATACTGCTTCATTGATAACGTTGGACATTTATGTGGCATCCACTCACTGCCTCACTGCTACACCACCTGGATTTTGGACTACAGACGTACTGACTTCCAACTACTCTGTTGCACCACTCACCAGAACAGCTGGTCATCCTTGTCACTATAAGTGGTGTCATAGTGGTCACTGACACCTACAGCAGAGATCCAGGCCATGTCTTTGGTTGCAACGTGCAGTTCAGTGCTACGCTTTTGGTGAGTGAGCTTTTATTTTCGTAATCTTTTAGTTTTCTCCTTTTCATCGTTACGATAAATAGACAGAATTTGAATAAAAACAAGAAAATGCAGTTTATGAAACTGAATAAACCTGCAGACAGTTTAAGGGGAATTGTAAAGAATATTATTTATGGCTAGTAAGATGCCAGTATTGAAATTTAGGAGGTCATCAAAACTGTGATTGCAGATGGTGTAAGCTACAAGTGGCACATGCCGACGTTAAAGGCATGAAGCACATCAATCCTTGGTGTCTCAATAGCTTATGATTCATTGTAGGAATTATTGTCACTTTCCTTGCAACACTGTCCAAGTGCTTTGTGACAGTTTTCTTGCTTTGTGGTGTAGTTCAAGTATATTGTATTGTTAGGCAGAAATTTCACAAACACCAGATACGTGGGCAATGATGATGGGCAAGTGATTGAAATTTTTACGAAACAGATGTCTGAACTAGCGGGGAAGAATGCCATGTTACAAAGGTGGTAGACACTAAACGGCAGATAGTGAGCATGAACAAGCTAGAACGATGGAGGCAAATGCTTCAGTCAGCATACCTGCCCCTTCTGTGGATCCTAATATGGGTAGTTTAATGAATTCCCTTTTTCAGTAACCGAGCTGAGGAAGCGTCAGTGTTTATTTACAGCGTGGAAGCTGCTGTTAGTCTGGGTAATTAGCGAAAATGTCAGATCCCTGGCCGGCCGGCGTGGCAGTGCGGTTCTAGGCGCTTCAGTCTGGAACCGCTAGACCGCTACGCTCGCAGGTTCGAATCCTGCCTCGAGCATGGTGTGTGATGTCCTTAGGTTAGTTAGGTTTAAGTAGTTCTGAGTTCTAGGGGACTGATGACCACAGATGTTAAGTCCCATACTGCTCAGAGCCATTTGAATGAATCAGATGCCTGTACAAGACTCAAAATTTAGTTCTTCTGCGTTTCCCTATAAGTGGTTTCACAACCCTTTCCTCTATTGTGCTCATGTGTTGACGATAACAACGTGAACGTCTTGATTTCTATCGTCATCTCAGCTTGGTTGACTTATCATATGTTTTACGATTTCTGTACAAACGATTTCACTTTGATAGCTACATTTTGACATCTCACTTTGTTTTCTTCTTGGAGTGCACTGACCTGTGGTCTCAAGTGTGTCCCTACAAGTTTCTCTTTTATACTCACATCTATGTACATACTATACAAGTTATCATAGAGTGCATAGTGTAGGGTATCTTGTGTCATGGGTATCCATTACGTTTTCTTTTCCTCTTGCACACGGAGCTATGTGATAATGACTATATGTTTCCATGTGAACCTTCACGGTCCATAGCCGACATGTACATTTGTGGCTATATATCTCATATCTTTTCGTATTTCAATAACAATGCTAAAGTGCTATGGTCGATGGTGCTAGTAGCACAGTCGTTGTCTGGCATCGTTCAGCCGTTAGCCTTTTTGTAAAAAAGGTATTTAGTCATGGTACTTAGCTACAGGAAAACGAGCGCATGCTTCTGTATGGACCCTAATTTGTCCTCTCTTTGAGATCCTTCCGTGAGATGTGAATCGTTCTGCTGGTTCACGTAACTGTATTTTCAGTAAAATTTCGTGCGAATTGTTCGCAATGGTAATGGCAATACATATCACTAGGATGACGTACCACTTACCGTTGCAGGTCGCCTGGCTTGAAGAGGGCACTGCTGCCGGCAGCTGCTAGCTGTCATCACCCTGGGCCAGACTATGTGAGTGAGCCGTAGCTCGCTACAACGACAGTGTTAGGCACACGCTTGGGGCTATCTCTGCTTGCTGCTTCTGGGCCATGTCGGCAGGATGCAGCGTCTGACGCCTACGTAGCGGTACTGAAACAAAACTCATTGTTTTCGTCATATACACTCCTGGAAATGGAAAAAAGAACACATTGACACCGGTGTGTCAGACCCACCATACTTGCTCCGGACACTTCGAGAGGGCTGTACAAGCAATGATCACACGCACGGCACAGCGGACACACCAGGAACCGCGGCGTTGGCCGTCGAATGGCGCTAGCTGCGCAGCATTTGTGCACCGCCGCCGTCAGTGTCAGCCAGTTTGCCGTGGCATACGGAGCTCCATCGCAGTCTTTAACACTGGTAGCATGCCGCGACAGCGTGGACGTGAACCGTATGTGCAGCTGACGGACTTTGAGCGAGGGCGTATAGTGGGCATGCAGGAGGCCGGGTGGACGTACCGCCGAATTGCTCAACACGTGGGGAGTGAGGTCTCCACAGTACATCGATGTTGTCGCCAGTCGTCGGCGGAAGGTGCACGTGCCCGTCGACCTGGGACCGGACCGCAGTGACGCACGGATGCACGCCAAGACCGTAGGATCCTACGCAGTGCCGTAAGGGACCGCACCGCCACTTCCCAGCAAATTAGGGACACTGTTGCTCCTGGGGTATCGGCGAGGACCATTCGCAACCGTCTCCATGAAGCTGGGCTACGGTCCCGCACACCGTTAGGCCGTCTTCCACTCACGCCCCATCATCGTGCAGCCCGCCTCCAGTGGTGTCGCGACAGGCGTGAATGGAGGGACGAATGGAGACGTGTCGTCTTCAGCGATGAGAGTCGCTTCTGCCTTGGTGCCAATGACGGTCGTATGCATATTTGGCGCCGTGCAGGTGGGCGCCACAATCAGGACTGCATACGACCGAGGCACACAGGGCCAACACCCGGCGTCATGGTGTGGGGAGCGATCTCCTACACTGGCCGTACACCTCTGGTGATCGTCGAGGGGACACTGAATAGTGCACGGTACATCCAAACCGTCATCGAACCCATCGTTCTACCATTCCTAGACCGGCAAGGGAACTTGCTGTTCCAACAGGACAATGCACGTCCGCATGTATCCCGTGCCACCCAACGTGCTCTAGAAGGTGTAAGTCAACTACCCTGGCCAGCAAGATCTCCGGATCTGTCCCCCATTGAGCATGTTTGGGACTGGATGAAGCGTCGTCTCACGCGGTCTGCACGTCCAGCACGAACGCTGGTCCAACTGAGGCGCCAGGTGGAAATGGCATGGCAAGCCGTTCCACAGGACTACATTCAGCATCTCTACGGTCGTCTCCATGGGAGAATAGCAGCCTGCATTGCTGCGAAAGGTACACTGTACACTGTACTAGTGCCGACATTGTGCATGCTCTGTTGCCTGTGTCTATGTGCCTGTGGTTCTGTCAGTGTGATCATGTGATGTATCTGACCCCAGGAATGTGTCAATAAAGTTTCCCCTTCCTGAGACAATGAATTCACGGTGTTCTTATTTCAATTTCCAGGAGTGTATATTCACGACGATTTTGATTATCGCATTATGCTCTCCAAAAATGATCATACATCTATAGTGCACATAACTGCTTGCATTTTGATACATTTGTGTGGGTTTTACTATGAATAAGGCAGGCTACTGCTGGACTTAATAGCTGCTGTCCATCACGCACATAAATTTTTGAGGTAGATTTTACAAGCGTTGCACCTGAACCAATTTTTTCCGTACTGAGCCACAGCATAAATCTTACCTCAGGAGAATGACTGCACATCTATGAGTTTTTAAATTTTCTTTCGGAATGTGTTTGTGGGCTATTTTTCATTTTAAAGTTAGGACTATTTTGAATTGATCACCGATTTTCAGTGTTGGGTAAAGTATAAGTGAGCTTCTTACATTCTCAAATCCCCACCATTCTAACTAAGGGCATATGAGCTGTGATTGCAGCACCATCGCAAACAGCATCTATAGTGCACTGGAACTGCTACCCTGCATTTTGAGTTAGGTAGCCAAATCTATGATTTGTATCATGCAGCGCCTCTGTGTAGTTATCTTGAACACAATGAAGTGGTTGGTGGCTGGCTGTGGTGGTGGTGGTGGGGTCGCCGTGCCCCAGTGCTCTGGCGAGTGGGACTTTGGTTGCAGCTGCAGTGCTGGCTTAATTCGCTGCACTTTGCATCGTTTGAGATGTGGGGGCACTCCAAAATACGGGATTTGTTTAAACAAAGATGTAGATTTTCTTATCCGAGGTCATCATTGGCGGCAGTTGTTTAAACATTAAATAAGTGCGTAATACAAGTGGTCTTAAAACAGAATGACAATTGGCATTTGACTTCAGGAGAAAAAACTGTAGCCATCTTCCATTGCCACCTTGAATTGTGTACCTAGAACAAGTGACCTGAGAATCATGTGGGTTGCACTAGTATCCCAGATTCAGCCATCTTGAATCCCGAAATCTTGGGGGAAACCTGATAACCTTGCAGGCAGCACTAGTATCCAACGGTCAGCCATCTTGAATTCTGACGTCACGCGACTGAAGGAAAGCAGGCGAGTATGCACAATGCACCAGTATCACAGTTCCCGTCATTTTTTCAACCAATGGGATAATTACCCGTCTTGTGTTTGTGAAATTATCTCCTTTTTGTACTGAGGATAAATGTCCTACATCCACAGTGACTACCCTGAGTTTGCAATAAACTTTTTAATTTCCCACATTTTGTACAGGGTCGGGCAAATAAAAGTGGCCAGGAGAATAGAGTTCGAGGGTACAAAGAAACACAGGAAAGGAAATACAGTACTAACCAGACAATAGCAAATGTTGAAAGTGACCACCATTCATCTGTTGGCACTTTTGGGCCCTGGTCAGCAAGTTGCTGAAGGCAGGTCGAAGCTGGACTGCTGGAACTGCTGCCATCTCATCCTAAATGTTCTGCTGTAGCTCTTGAAGAGTATGAGGGATGTTGCGAAACACCTTAGACCTGAAACTTCCTGGCAGATTAAAACTGTGTGCCGGACCGAGACTCGAACTCGGGACCTTTGCCTTTCGCGGGCCAGTGCTCTACCAACTGAGCTACTAAAGCACGACTCACGCCTCATCCTCACAGCTTTACTTCTATCAGTATCTCGTCTCCTACCTTCCAAATTTCACAGATGCTCTCCTGCGAACCCTGCAGAACTAGCACTCCTGAAAGAAAGGATACTGCGGAGACATGGCTTAGCCACAGCCTGGGGGATGTTTCCAGAATGAGATTTTCACTCTGCAGCGGAATGTGCGCTGATATGGAACTTCTTGGCAGATTAAAACTGTGTGCCGGACCGAGACTCGAACTCGGGACCTTTGCCTTTCACGGGAGAGCTTCTGTAAAGTTTGGATTGCAGGAGACGAGATACTGGCAGAAGTACAGCTGTGAGGACGGTGCGTGAGTGGTGCTTGGGTGGCTCAATTGGTAGAGTACTTGCCCGCGAAAGGCAAAGGTCCCGAGTTCGAATCTCGGTCCGGCACACAGTTTTAATCTGGCAGGAAGTTTCATATCAGAGCACACTCCGCTGCAGAGTGAAAATCTCATTCACCTTAGACTCTACACAAAAAGTAATCCCATATTAAAAGATAAGGTGACTTGGATGGCCAGCTACGGCTATGACCAAAGTGACCTCTACTAACTAGTCTCTCAGGTGTGAAGATCGTGTAAATATACTCTGTGGTTTGACCGACTGTATGGGCAGTTGTTCCATCCTGTTGGGAGTGACTGTAGGTCTTTTCCTCCTCCGTTAATGCTGCCACAGATGGTTCCAAAATCGTGCCCACTTATCTGGGCCACTTTAATTTGCCCCACCCTCTTCATAGGGTGACTGACCTACATCACAGGGACTGGGGAGCAGGAGAAATCGGGCATGCCATAATCGATAGCATCATAGGATAGATAAGTGGAGGGAGATGGGAGAAATATGGCAATAATGCAGATTGATCCAGAAGTCCTACAACTGCACTACTTATTGTGTTTTATGAGCTATCACGCGTTCCAATTTACACTTCCTATTCCCAGTGTTTGAGGCTATACTTTAATAATTTTCCTGTTTGGAGTACTAATATGACATAGTAATTTTTAAATGTCTTGATTTGTATCTAATAGAAAACATGATGCATAGTATCTGTTGAAATGAAATTTATCTTCATATTATGGAATGTACTCAGTTGATATAGATACATTTATGGTAGTTTTAGAGTCGCCATTAAATTAGACGTTGCTATCAAATATTAGTTAGCCTAAGAATGGACTGATCAGATGAGTTACTTAAAGTTAGTAGATCAAATAGTCCGGTGGTGCTACTGCTGGATATGTCGTAATGTTAATTCAAAGTAACTCCAGCGCCACGTAATAACATTACTCAACAGTACACAATTTGAATTTAATAAGCAAAGGATATGCCTCTCATCGATAAACAGTGCACATTCAAAATATTAGTTCCTTGACTGTGTGGCAGGCTGAAATATATGACTCACACGCTTCACCAAGTAAATCCCAACTTAATAAGGAAATAAATGAATGGCCTGTATCTATCTGCGCAAGGGCGAACGCTGTAGGATGTAGCCTATGGAACAAGCAAGCATTGGGATTTGCAGCAGTAGTAAAGAGATTCATTTTTAACTCGTACTTCTAATTTATTTTACCACAAACAACCAGAAAAGTATTATACATTTATATAAAACCATAATTGTCGCTTGTGTCTATCTTATATAACCACACGACTGAACAAATGATCCGATAACTTGCCTGATGGATTTGTAAATCATTAAGGATGCATAAAGAAGGAATCACTTAAAAGTATGGAATCATACACACACTTTGCATTCACACTAACACCACGCACGAGATATAACTGAAACTAGAAGAACTGCAACGTGCATCACAAACAAATATAGTCGGAAAGAAATGTTGCTCCAAGGGCCTAAACGAATAACACGGAAAACTCAAGTCACAGAACTGACCAAGAATTACGACCTGTAGTGCAAATACGAGACGAAACCTCGTTCTCTTCTTTTTTTATTTTTTAGAACGTGGCCCAAGCCAGACAAAGGCAGCACACAAAAAATATAAAAATCCAGAAAATTCGGTTATTCCGTGGTGGGAATTACCCACGTAACTAAATTGCCTCGGTATAATTGCAAGATGAAACAGATACCGGGAACTGAGGGCTCTCCAAATCAACGACCATCACGTGGAGTTGAACAAACGAAGACATATATCCTAACGGATAGAAATTACTGAATACAGATTAAACTAATGAAAAAGAAGAATAATTAATATAAAAAATGCAAGAACACGCACATCCACACTGTGAATTACTAATATTAACTGAAATCAAGCATAGCTAGCACACGACGCTCCCACATTCCTAAATTCTGGTTGAATAAAGGAACTACCAGCAAAACTGAACTATCACGAAAACTGTATCACTTCCTATTCTGAATGAAATATTCTGCACGATTACTAAAGTCTGAAGCTGAGAAAGGGAAAGGTTGAGACACCATCTAGGTTGAAACTCAACACAAAACACAAACTCCGTTACTGTACTCTCTCTTCAGAATCTCAGGAACTAGTAAACGGCACCCTAATCAAATTGGGGTCCCCACAGGCAGCGGAAGTCGTCAGAGAAAATCCTTTCCGCACCCTGCCAACTAAAGCACATGAGTGCTTCGACTACAAGCAAAGAAACCTCTTTGCCTCTTCTAAGCTTACACAGAAGTTGGCTAAACTGCCACAGTAGCAGACAAGCAGTTTCACGTACCAGGTACTATGAACACACTGTGTCCAGACGCATTCACCCCCTCTCACATTCTAAGAGGCAGGGAATGGGAAAATAGGGTAGCATTGCAAATTATAACATTATAATCAAGAGCGAAGAAGGTTGACGAAACACAAATACTTAGTAAATCGACATGTACGCATATGAAGCAGATACTGTAAGTAGGCTGTTTAGGTTCCTTTATTGGTAACGCCACATAGCGCTCTGTATGAAAATCACTGGCTGTGCCGTGTGCAGTCTGTGGCTGGTTTGCATTGTTGTCTGCCATTGTAGTGTTGGGCAGCGGCAGCTGGATGCTAACAGCGCATAGCGTTGCGCAGTTGGAGGTGACCCACCAGCAGTGGTGGACGTGGGGAGAGAGATGGCGGAGTTTTGAAATTTGTAAGACTGGATGTCATGAACTGCTATATATATTATGACTATTAAGGTAAATACATTGTTTGTTCTCTGTCAAAATCTTTCATTTGCTAACTATGCCTATCAGTAGTTAGTGCCTTCAGTAGTTTGAATCTTTTATTTAGTTGGCAGTAGTGGCGCTCGCTGTATTGCAGTAGTTCGAGTAACGAATATTTTTGGTGAGGTAAGTGAGTGAAAAAGCATGCTTGGATAGAATTTTTTTTTGGCTGGAGCAAATGTTGAAATAAGAGGGACGATCTATGGAATGAAGTTTTGGGTTGGACTGCAGTACCAAATGTTACCCTGAAAACAAACCCTGTCCTTTCCTTTTGTGTTATCCCACTATGTGTTTGTGTAACCTTGTGTATTTATTTTCTTCTTGTCTCTGTGTACTGTTTCATAGAATTTTTTCTCTTCTAATGCTAAGCTACATTCACTGTGGTGAGGAATACTGTTATCCTCAAATACAATTTTCATTAATAACATGTTATTTACTTCGTAAAGATGTTTACACATTATTTATTCTGTTTTGTTCTAATGCTCGTGTGTGAAGTTGATGTTTCAAAAGTTATTCTGATCTTTTATGTATGTACTTACGTCGTAATTTTTGTAACAATGATGTATTTGTTATTTCGATTCTTTTGTAAAGCCTGTATTACTGCAAATGTTATCTGTATTGTTATGTTCTTTAATGACGTATTTTGTACCTTTGTTATTGTATTCTTATGTTATAAAATTATAATTGACACCAGTTCATCAAATTAAGTAACTTGTAAGTTACATTTCACTGCACACGTTTCTGTTGGTCGTAGTATATGGACAATATGTGAAGAGTAAGGACTGATTGTATTTACACGTGTGTTACTTATTCAGCAAGAGACTGGTTAACGGCATTGCTGGTTCTAAGGACAATTAGAAAAAAACTTTGTGAGTGCACAAGTGGTGGTTCAAGGACTTCCGATATTGTCTGCAAGACTCTTCGATGGTGATTGTGCACCTGCACAGTCGCAACAGTTGGCTGCTAGCCATCTCTACAAGAACTACAGTGGGTCAACACCTTTGATGACTCACCAATTCCATTATTTCTACAAGGACTGCAGTGGGTCTGCACCTCTGGTGGCCCACCAATACCATAATCTCTACTAGGACTACAGTGGGTCTGCTCTGTGATGACCAACCTACCAATATTCTTCAAAACTTCCACTGACTCTGCTGTGGATTTGCTCTGTTGTGGCCCATTACCTGTCAGGATGTCAAGAGTCACCACTGTCATTCCGTTGGAAGAACAACACTACCTCTTCAAGACTGATGGAAATCCACAACTTCTGTGTGCATTTTCTTTTACTGCTCAGACATTGGGCAAAAACACTGATATTTTACTGTGATGAACGATCAGGTTTGTCTTTATGGATTGTGAGAAAATTTTAGCTTTTGACGAACATTGTATCGATAAATGTGTGCATTTCATTTCTTTGTTATTGTAATTATGAAAAAAATTTTCAAATCTGTATTGGCCACTGCCGAAAACAATTTGTAAATTTTTTTGGGAGGAGCACGGGGGCTATGTAAGTAGGCTGTTTAGGTTTCTTTATTGGTAACGCCACATAGCGCTCTGTTTCAAAAATCACTAGCTGTGCTGTGTGCAGTCAGTGGCTGGTTGGCATTGTTGTAATACTCGCCATTGTAGTGTTGGGCAGCTGGATGTTAACAGCGCGTAGCGTTGTGCAGTTGGAGGTGAGCCGCCAGCAGTGGTGGACGTGGGGAGAGAGATGGCGGAGGTTTGAAATTTGTGAGACTGCATGTCATGAACTGCTATGTATATTATGACTATTAAGGTAAATACATTGTTTGTTCTCTATCAAAATCTTTCATTTGCTAACTATGCCTATCAGTAGTCAGTGCCTTCAGTAGTTTGAATCTTTTATTTAGTTGGCAGTAGTGGCGCTCGCTGTATTGCAGTAGTTCGAGTAACGAAGATTTTTGGTGAGGTAAGTGATTTGTGAAAGGTATAGGTTAATGTTAGTCAGGGCCATTCTTTTGTAGGGATTATTGAAAGTCAGATTGCGTTGCGCTGAAAATATTGTGTGTCAGTTTAAGCACAGTCATGTATAGTTTTTCTAAGGGGACGTTTCAATACAAAACAAACATGAATTCAGAAAGTGTATGAATTTATTTTTGATATGGCCCCCTCGGCAGCAGACTCTTTCGCCCAGCCTGATTTATTAAATGCACCGAAAGCTTGAGGCGCTAAAAACGTGTAAAATGAAGTTAAAGTTTAGCAGAATATTATGAAGTGGCTCATATAGAGGCATTCCAATATTCATTCATTTCTCAGAGATTTTCCGCAAAACGTAGAAGTTGAGCTACTGGTTTAATTTATTGAGCACATTGTTACCTACGTAATAGAGCCTTTGAGGCAAACTACAGAAGCAATGACGCACAGTTATTTCACGCAACCGTGTGTTGATAGGCTCAGTGTGTTTGAGATTTTACTGCAGTTGAAGTACTTCATTGAAATGAATCGGCTATATAAAGTATAATCTCAATTTCGCGTATTGTGCAAATATGGCTGACAAAACTGTAAATCGGATGGAGCCAAGTTGGCACTGTGTGGAGGGTGATGGAAGACAGAGAACACAAGCCGTCGGATTGTTACAGAGGGCCGGCCAGAGTGGCCGAGCAGTTCTAGGCGCTACAGTCTGGAACCGCGCTGCCACTCCGGTCGCAGGTTCGAATCCTGCCTCGGGCATGGATGTGTGTGATGTCCTTAGGTTAGTTAGATTTAACTAGTTCTAAGGTCTAGAGAACTGATGACCTCAGCAGTTAAGTCCCATAGTGCTCAGAGCCATTTTTTTGTTACAGAGGTCGCCGAGCTCATGTGTGGCCTGGAATCTCAAGGAGAAGGAGAAGGTGCTCCATGTGTGGACGAACTCTTCGAATTCAAAACTCGATGACAGCTCGATCATTCTCACGCACCAACATAGTTACGTTACACACCGCCATGTTACAGGCTACAATTTGAAGTCCTGTACATGCAGAGGACTGGAAATATGTTGACTCGAAGCGTAAAGATGTAGAATGTTAATAAAGTGTGCTTAATTTAAAAAGCTTTAAGAGTTTTCACATAAAAAATCGGAGGCATTACTTTTCAGCTTGGTCTCGTAGATTTTAGTTCTATCTGATGCTTGCTAAATTCATTATCTAACTAGTTAACTTCTAGAAGAGTGAATGTACGAGGAAAGTAATTTTTTTCTCTAGAAATTCACCTAAAGTATCGCCTTTTATTCCTGGTCTTTTCAGTTTCCCATTGAACATCTGTTTTTCTACTTTTGCCCTAACTTCACATTACATACCTATCCGCAGTGAAATATACGCAGAATGAGGCAGCTTAGACAGGTTATCCATAATACAAGCAGTGGCCAAAAATATAGAAACACCAGAAGCATAAAATATAACAATGTCTAATATGGTGTAGGAAAACCCTTGGCATTCGAAACGGCTTCTAGTCGTCTCGGAGTGGATAAATACGGGTCCAGTATGGTTTTCAATGGAATCTTATACCATTATTCCTGCAGAGTAGTGGCAAGTTCAGGTAATGATTAAGGGAAAAAAGGAAGGAAGAGTGGATTTAGCACTCCGTCGATATCTTGGTCATTAGAGATGGAGCATAAACTTGAATGGTGTCAAGAATGGGGAAGAAAATCGGCCTTGCCCTTTCAAAGGAACCAAGGAGGCATTTGCATGGAAAAAAATTAGAGCAATCACGGAAAACCTAAATCTGAAAGGCCCGTCGAGGTTTTGAACCGTCCTGCTCGCAAATGCGAGTCCAGTGCGTAACCACTGCGCAACCTCGCTCGGTAACGATGAGTTTACATATTTTTGTCTGCCTCCTGTATATCCGGAACATTTTCGGAATTTGTGGTAAGATCCTATGGGACCAAACTGCTGATATCTTCAGTCCCTAAGCTTATACTCTACTTAATCTAACTTAAATTAACTTACGCTAAGGACTCGAACCTCCGACGGAGGTGGCCGCGGTATGTCCGGAACGATTAAATACTCTTATATCTAGACACAGTTTTGCTAAATTACAGGGGCAAATGCGAAATTTTCTGACGTACGTAATTTTTAATGCTTATACCCGGTGAATCATGATACAAACTTTGTCTTTTTTTCTTTTTTCTTTTCTTTTTTTTAATGGAATTATACACCTTTTGTGTGGCATTGAAAAGAACTTTCGAAGAGAATTTTAACGACATGACACGTATGGAAGTTGATCAAATGATAACTAGAGAACAGCACAGCGAACAAATAGACTGCTATCAAAAGAATCGCTCTCGCACATGTTTGCACTGCTGCACCGAATGTAACCCAACGCTCAATTCAAGTACGGTTCGTGTGCTTTCCAGGGCGCTTGAAACCCGTCAGTCAGTGCTGTGCGGTTGTAGCCGTGAGCTATTTAGACTTTCACACTGTATACGACAGTCAAAAAGGTGTGTGTGGTGTCAGTTTATGGCAGCTGTCGCGAAAGCCTTTCAGCAGCGTTGCGGTTGTATGTAGACAGGTATCCTTATTGTGCCAAGCCCCATGATGTGTCACTCGAAACTTTATTTGAAAAACTCAAGATAGAGAACGGTGAAGAATAAAGACTGAAGAGAGAAATGCAAATAAAATTTTAACAGCAGCAACACACACTTTACACGTCTCTACGAGGTAGCTTGAATGAACCAGTGGGATCTACATGCATCTACATGACTACTCTGCAATTCACATTTAAGTGCTTGGCACAGGGTTCATCGAACCACAATCATACTATCTCACTACTATTCCACTCCCGAACAGCGAGCGGGAAAAACGAACACCTAAACCTTTCTGTTCGAGCTCTGATTTCTCTTATTTTATTTTGATGATCATTCCTACCTATGTAGGTTGGGCTCAACAAAATATTTTCGCATTCGGAAGAGAAAGTTGGTGACTGAAATTTCGTAAAAAGGTCTCGCCACGACGAAAAACGTCTATGCTGTAATGACTTCCATCCCAACTCGTGTATCATATCTGCCACACTCTCTCCCCTATAACGCGATAATACAAAACTAGCTGCCCTTTTTTGCACCCTTTCGATGTCCTCCGTCAATCCCACCTGGTAAGGATCCCACACCGCGCAGCAATATTCTAACAGAGGACGAACGAGTGTAGTGTAAGCTGTCAAGAGAGTGTTGTAGTGTTCGAACGCTTTTAATCCTTTTTACACTTAGCTCCATAAACTCCTACGTGACAATGACTTTCAAACTCTCTTACAGTTCTTCGAATGATGACTAAGAAAACTGAAAGTTGATGCGGAGTTTCAATGCAATAGATCGTTCACGGATGAATCATCGATTACATACCACGAACAGAGCAATCGGATTCGTATGCATCACTATTCAGTTGAATATTGACGCCGGCTAAGAAAAATGGAAAGGCAATGACCCTGGTCAGTCAGTGTGTGGAGAGGGTTTTTCACGAATCGCATCATTGGTTCCCATTTTATTGATGGAACGCTAAACAGCCACAAGTATCTACGTTTCCTAAGGTATAATCGTTGATTTTGATTTGGTTTAGGCACCTTTTCCACAGCTGCCATTATACAAATAATATAGGTTATACAGGGTGTCCCAGGAGGAATGTACCTAAATATTGAGCACAGGACCCGTGCAAAACTTTCGCTCTTTTTTAGTTGTAAATAATGACAGTATTCGGAGTAAGTGTAGTCGTTGGGATGGGGTAGTCGTGGGAATTAAGAGGAAACATCTTTAAAAATTAACCGAACGGTGTGCAGTAATAATGATGAGTTTATGATACATGTTTTGTATATACATTTGCACGTGTCCAGAAACATATTCTGCCTTCTGAGTGTTTGTTCCGGCTTGTACGACGGGCAGAGATCACGGACTCTCAGTAGGACGACATAACCTACAACTTTAACACATATTTTCAGTTACAGTAAACACGTTAGGCCGTAGTAGCTATACGTAAATATGTTCATAAATCATAGAGCTCAGCGATCAGTCATTCTCTTTCTTTGCAGGTTTTATTTGGCAGATCCACATTTCGGCTAGTGCCTAGCCATTATCAATGGACTATTTTCTAGTCCCGATGTATGTTAGTTCCCTGTTGTTCGGGCGTCAGGCACAGTTCATGGAATACAGTGACTGACGCCAGAACAACAGGGAACTGACATGCATCCAGACTAGAAAATATTGCATTGATAATGGCTAGGCACTAGCCGAAATCTGGATTTGCCAAATAAAACCTGGAAAATAAATAAGAAAAGGACTACTGATTGCTGCACTCTATAATTTATAAAATGTCTCTCTAAGCACTATGGGACTTAACACCTGAGGTCATCAGTCCCCTACATTTGAAACTACTTACACTTAAGTAACCTAAGGACATCTCACACATCCATGCCCGAAGCAAAATTCGAACCTGAGACCGTAGCAGCCGCGTGGTTCCAGACTGAAGCGCCTAGAGCTGCTCGACCACAGCGGCCGGCTATAATTTATACTTCACATCACAGTTGCAGAGTGCGTCCTCTTTCCTAATCGAAGGTAACCTGATAAATATGTTTATCGTTTCGAAAAGTATACTTGTTTAGAAAAGTCAGCGACAGTATGCAACCACAGTCGTCCAGGTTATTATTTACGGCAATGATGCGTACAAATTATCAAGTTAATAAGTAGTTTAGATAGACTGTAAACTGTCGTGGGAAGCCCACACTCAGGATCTTGTTCAATGACGTAATGCTGCCATTTTTATTATTCGAACGGTATCTGAAGTAAGTGATCATTCGACACGAAAATTAGGCTACTTTGCTTATTTTCATTCGCTTATGTCGTATTGTATTGTATTTTGGCTCAGAAACGGGCGGTTCAGGCAATAAGTGGTGTAGGTTCGCGAACCTTTTGTCGACCCCTATTCACTAGTCTAGGTATTTTGAAATTGGCCTATATATACTGTCGTTTCTTGTTAACAAAATCAACTTATTCCCAAGAATAATCATCATTCACTCAGTTAATACTTGGCAGATATCAAACCTGAATATGGATCGGACTTCCTTAACTCTTGTGCAGAAAGGTGTGCAGTATACTGCTGCATCCATTTTCAATGAGCTACCAGAAGAATTCAGAAACCGTAATATTAATTGGCGCGCTTTCACATTGAAACTGAAGAGTTTCCTCATGAGTTACTCCTTCTATTCTGTTGAGCAATTCCTTGAAAAATTAAACAGATTTTTATGTTATATTGTTGACTTCGTTTACGGCAACTAATGGCTTGACTTTTTTTGGGTTCATAAACATTTTATTTTTATCTGTCATTACTTTTATGTTATAATTTTATGTACTAACACGTTCCATTACCTTGGAGATTTGCTCCTCAAGTTGGTCCTACGGAACGTGGCGTGTAAATAAATAAGTTAATAAGAAATAATGATTCCTATTGGTACAACTTGTATATCGTCTTTTCTGATTGTAATTAAACTCTTATTTATACGTTTTAAAAAAGACTGTTATTGTAGTCGAAAAAGACGATGTATAATCTGTATTACTTCCTAGCACATATGTTGCCGCAGTAATTGGAAGACTTACTGGACATAAGGCAATCACATGCCGCCGCCCATTGCAGTCTTTGTTAACAGAACATCGGGAGATGAGTAGAGTGTGTGGTGCCGGCGGCTGTCTTGGATTAGCGCAGGTCTTCGGCAGCGGCGGCGGCGGCAGCGGCGGAACCGGATGGGCGCGGCCGCCATCCATTAGGCCCGCCAACTTGCGAACAAAGCCGCGTCCCAAGGACAGCCGCACCTGCCCACACACGCTCCTGTTTTCTCCGCGGCCACGTTTAACATACTCAGCCATTTTCTACTCAAATCAACACATCTCCTGTCCCTGCTTGACATGCTCTGCAGGGGAAGAAGATCCACGAAACAGCAAAATTTTCTCTACGAATTTTATTTTAAGACCGGTTTTTGCAACTTATATTTCCGTTATCTGCGCTCTATGATGGACCGGAATGACTTTGTATCACCTGTAAGAGCTATCGCTATGAATTATCAAAAAAATACGCTCCATAATACGGCTGTGCTTAGCTTTGGTGTGACTGAAATGTCACTTATATTTTATGAGAATATAAATTTCTGAAATTCGTCTGCGAATGAAGTTCAAAGAAAAACTGTGGCTCTTCCGTGAAATTTCTATTGCGCACCAATTCGAAGTGAATCTTGATATATTCGATTTTTTTTTCAAGTGTTTGGTATTGCTCTCATTTTTCCCATACGGTTTACAACAAAGAAAAACCAAATACGTTCTCATTTTACCATTGGCATTGGTACTTAAGAAATAAAAAAAGGCAAGACAACCTTAGGGGTGGAAACTGTTATTAAGGCACTTATGAATTATTGTCAGAATAATCTAACGCATACAGTAAATAGATCATAACTATGAGCTAGTACTTAGTCGAACCTGCAGCGTTCTTAATAAATGAGAAAATTCCCTTACGTAATCTTTGTATAGGGAAGTGATCTCCTGAGTTTGAGGTCCACTTTTTTCGAACTGCAGTTTTGAGCTCACCCTCAGTCTCAAACTGTCGTCCACTGCGATAAGTACGTCGTCCTAGGACTCCCCACAGTTTCTCCATGGTGACTCCATCCGGACTTCTCGATGGCCAGTTCAGAGGTGGGATTCCTTTGTACTGAGACCACGACTTTGTCTTGGCAGACCTGTGAATTAGAGCGTTATCCTGTTGGCACAGCAAATTATCATCGTCAAACTCCTCATACATACGAACCAACACTCTTTCATTCTTGTATAATCATCGGACCTCATTGTGGGGCGTAGGCATGCTCTGCTGCTCGTGCGTTTGGCACAAAATGCTACACAGATCATATAACATGGCAAACGAGCCATGATTTGAGAGGAACACAAGCCGTTGACTTCTGCTTTGCACGGTATCAAACGCGTATCTGATACTGAAAATATTCGTGTCCAACCATATTTGCCACACTTGCTATACTGCGCACCCAGTCTGAAAAAATTATCAAAAACACAACCGGAACGCCCTTATTCACTAGGAATCTGGCGATCAGACAGGACCAATTCTTTGTGCGTCTTAATATTTACTTGCTCGTCATCAGACAGAGACTTTAATCGCGGCATTATCACAGTAACTGCCGTATGACATCAGAAGAAAACCTTCAAACTGTAGCTCTAGGTAACTGTTGACATTCACCACTCTGCGCGTCATCTAACAGACCTGTGTTTACACCAAATTCCACCCCTTCCTAATCGAAAAACCGCCTTTTTTCAATTTTTAAGTACTCACCATAATTTTAATGGTGAAATGAAAATGTGTTTTGTTTTTCTTTGTTGTGAACCGTTCGGAAAAATGCGTGCACTGCCACATACCTAAAGAAACATGTTTTTTTTTCCACAAACAATCAGGTGCCTTTATAATAATTTCCACCACTCTGTATCTACACCTGCATATACATTTCTGACAAGAAAGTGAGGTACCCGAGAGAGGTGGGGGAAACATAATGAAAGGTGTCGAAACCTGCTACGGTAACGGTCGCTCGGCTCTAGAGTGTAGCGCCTAGAACCGCACGGCCACTCCGGCCGGCCATTGTTTACAGTATCGAGTAAGTCACAAAGAACTTGTCAGTATGAGCTCACGTCTCAATATCACGTTGAAATCCCTCTGTTCTGGATATAAGCACTCATTCTCGTGGGAAGAATGACATAAAGTTATTTATCCTCTGTTGAGGCAAGATGCCCGCAACTGCTATCGCAGATGGTCCGTGATATCCTCGAAGATGACATTAGGGGGACATTCGCGTTGGTCACACAAACATTCTATAGGCGACGTATCTAGGGATCCTGCTGGCCGCGGTACTATACCTCAGCATCACGCAGTCAGTTCATAGCGACACGTGCCATGTGTGTACGAGTATTGTCTTGCTGAAAAATGACACCACGATGCTGTCGCATGAGAGGCAGAACACGGTGACGAAGATTCCGTTGTGCCGTCAGAATTCTCTAAGTCACAATCAGCCATGACCTGAAATCATGTCAAATGGCTCTCCAAACCATGACGCTAAATGTGATACGTCTACATCTACATCTACGTAAATACTCCGTAAGCCACGGTACGGTGCATGGCGGAGAGTACCCTGTACACAGGTCCCGGCGGAGGTTCGAGTCCTCCCTCGGGCATGGGTGTGTGTGTTTGTCCTTAGGATAATTTAGGTTAAGTGAAACGTCCCCTTTGAAAAATTATACATGACTGTGCTTAAACTGACACACAATATTATTTAGCGCAACGCAATCTGACTTTTAAAATCCCTACAAGAGAATGGCCCTGATTAAATTAACCTATACGTTTCACAAATCACTTACCTCACAAAAATCTTCGTTACTCGAACTACTGCAATACAGAGAACAAACAATGTATTTACCTAACTAGTGTTCAAAAGTCATAATATATATAGCACTTCATGACATCCAGTCTTACAAATTTCAAAACTCCGCCATCTCTCTCCCCACATCCACCACTGCTGGCGGCTCACCTCCAACTGCGCAACGCTACACGTTGTTAGCATCCAGCTGCCGCTGCGCAACACTACAATGGCAGACAACAATGCAAACCAGCCACATACTGCACACGGCACAGCCAGTGATTTTTCATACAGAGGTGGTGTTACAAATAAAAAAAAACCTAAACAGCCTACTTACATAAGTAGTGTGTAAGCTTAGGGACTGATGACCTTAGCAGTTAATTCCCATAAGATTTCACACATTTGAACAACCCTGTACACAAGTCATTTCCTTTCCTGTTCCACAAGCAGTTAGAGCGAGGAAAACACGACTGTCATTGTGCCTCTGTAAGAGCCCTAATTTCTCGTATCTTATCTTCGTAGTACCTACGCGCAATGTATGCTGGAGTTAGTAGAGCCATTCGGCAGTCAGCTTCAAATGCCGGTGCTCCAAAATTTCACAATAGCGTTATTCCAAAAGAACGTCGCCTTCCCTCCAGGGAAGCGTCTCCGTAACACTTAGGTGTTGTTCGAACCTTCCGGTAAGAAATCTAGCAGACCGCCTCTGAACTGACTCGATGTCATCTATCAATCTAACCTAGTACGTACCCCAAACACTCGAGCAGTATTCAAGAATAAGTCGCACCAGTGTCCTATATGCTGTCTCCTTTACAGATGAACCACACTTTCCCAAAAATCTCCCAACAAACTGCGGTCGACCTCTCGCCTTCCCTACCACAGGCTCCACATCCTCATTCAATTTCATATCACTTTGCAACGTACTGCTCTTCCAAAGAGTACACTACTAATGCCGTATCCGAACATTATAGGTTTGTTTTTCCTACACATCTGCATTAACCTTCGTTTTCCCACAGCTGGAGTTAGCTGCCACTCGTCACACCAAACAGACATTTTTATCTAAATCATCTTTTATCTTCCTATAGTCACTGAACTTCGACACCTTACGTACACCACAGCATCAACAGCAAACAACCAGAAATTGATGTACACCCCATCCGCCAATAGAGAACTACAGCAGACCTGTCACGCTTCTCTGGGGCACTCCTGACGATACCCTTCTGTCTGATGAATACACGCCGTCGAGGACAACACATTGGGTTCTGTTATTTAAGACGTTTTTCGAGCCACTCATACATCAGTGAACTTATACCATATGCTCGTTAACAGCCTGCAGTGGGACACCGTGTGAAATTCTTTCCGGAAATGTAGACATGTGGAATCTACCTGCATACACGAGTGATTAGTCGGTCTCATACCCGCAACAGAGGGTTGAGCATGACGAACCCCATGAACAACAGCAGCCCAGTTCTCGGTTTCACTACAGGATGTTACTTTTAAGAAAACAGTTAAAGCTAACTTACAATGGGCTCGAGCCCTGAAAATTAAGTTTATAACTGATTATTTATTGCATTCAGCGTTGTGAAGCAATTTGGTAGTTGTTAGTTCTTGTGAGATTGATCGCGAGTCGCCATCAAATTGTTTGCTAACATTAACTTTTTAAAATTCTTATGAAACAAACTTAACCGTTTGAGTCCCAATAATATGAAAAAATTTTAAAATTTTTCACTAAACTAACCTTTATTGTCTTATTAAGAAACGAATATAAGAAGAAACAGGCAAAAATAAAACAATCAATTGTTTTAAGAAGGTGGTGTCAATTGGTAATATAATTTCAGAATTTTTCCCGACGCTAACCTTTATTATCATAGTAAGTAACGAATATAAGCAGAAATTGGCAAAAGGTAAACAATGAAATTTCAAGATGATGGTTTCACTGTGGAAGCTCTGGGACATACACGTTTCAACCAGCCAACATTTCATGTGCTATATCTGAAAGCAATTTTTCCTAGCTACAATTACACATTTCGGAACTCCCATGAACTCATAATGCGTAAAACAAATTATAATCTCAAATATCAAGCAAAAATAGGTCTTACATTTAATAATTTTATATGAAAAGTACAATGGTTTCATTTTGAACTGCACATAAAAGTAACAGTACGGACTCATACCTACGTTATAGAAAGTTTAGGTTCAAATGTTTCAAATGGCTCTGGGCACTATGGGACTTAACATCTGAGGTCATCAGTCCCCTAGAAGGTAGAACTACTTATACTTAACTAAGCTAAGAACATCACACACATCCATGCCCGAGGCAGGATTCGAACCTGCGACCGTAGCAGGCGCCCAGTTCCGGGCTGAAAGGCCTAGAACAGCTCGGCCACAGCGGCCGGAGTAAGTTTAGGTAAGGTTATTTTCACTGTCAGTGACCGCCTGCATGCATATTCGAAGGAACTTCACAACGTGCCACTGAACAACACAGGCAATGCAATATCGTATTTATCCGCCGACACCGGGCAAGCGACTTCCAAAAAAAAAAAGTCTCCTCAGTACGCGAATATACATAATGAATGTACGAGTGCCAGTTGTAGGCACATTGTTGAGGTCGCATGGAAGTTTGTGTCGGGTCGTGAGCCGTGCTCGGATAGCCTAATGATAGGGCGACCGCTACAGATTAGCTGGAAATCAGGGTTCGAGTTCCGACTCGGCACAAATTTCCACTGTCGTCACTCCATTACTCAGCTAATGATTGTACATGTTCGCAAATGTGAATAAATTTCAAGTTGATGGTAGCTGATGTTACGTGCACTCGATTTCAAGTAAACTATTTTAAGTTCCCATTGACGATATTTCAAGAGCAGAATTGTAAACAGAATTTACCATTTTAAAAATATACCTTTGAGGTGGATATACGTGAAAACAATGAGTCATCTGGATGAAAGGTCACACTGGATGTACGAGTACATGCAAAATCTTATTTAAGAGAATTTTGAAACTTTACTGTGTGATTTTACGGAACAACCGAAGTGTTTCTTGCCATTGTTTACAGCCGGGATCCTCAACTGACGTGAAAATCAGTGTACTAATATAAACGTCCTATTAGTAAGCAAGAAAATCAGTTGACGGTGGAGACACAGAATAATCACAAGAGCTTGGGAAGTAGCAAAATTAACACGGAAACCTAATGATACTGATGGGTTAAGGAATTTTATCAGTGCACAAGGAAGAGAGGGAAACTATATAAGAGGATACGGTGAGGGAATAGAACGGGAAACAGTTATTTCAGCTGTTAGCATTATCTAACGTTCCTTTGAAAATCACGAAAAAGGAGGGTGTAGGTGGAACAGAGTGGGGACAAAAATTACCAGTCGCGCTGTTATATGGTTAGAACTATTGGTGCTGTGTACTATACTGCAGAGTATATTTGTATCTAGCTTATAACATAGCAATGAAGTCAGACCGAGTGAGGAGGTGCAGTGGTTAGCAAATTCGAGAGGACGACGGTTGGAAACCGGCGTCTCGCCATCCAGATTTAGGTTTTCCGAGATTTCCATAAATCGCTGCAGGCAAATGCCGGACTGGTTTTTTTGACACGGCACGGCCGATTTCCTTCCACGTCAGTGACACCATCCGATCTCGTGCACCGTCTCTAATGACCTCGATGTCTACGGGGCATTAAACCCAATCCTCCTGCCTTCGTTCAGTACTGAACTCGGAATGAAACAAACTGATCACAGGTTTTTACATTTCCATTAGGTTCTCTGAAATGTGACCAGCAAATGTAGTGATATTCCCGACATTCTGTCGATTGGGGCTGCGACCAACACAATTAAAAAAAATCTTTACTCTATAGTCACTCTTTCATTTTACCTCCAGTAGGGAATCTTTTGTTCTTTTGCTATATTATTTATCTTCCTACATTTTATATTTCAGTCTCTCTTTATCTTTAGATGTGTTTTATATTGTGACTGTCTTTAAAGAAGAAGAAAAAAGAAACTCTGTACGCAGGGGATGCTCCTATTATTTCTCGCCGCCGTTTCCATTGCATTGGGAATTGTTTTAACTATGTACTGTGAGGCCGACCGCGGTGGTCGTGCGGTTCTAGGCGCTCCAATCCGGAGCCTCGCTGCTGCTACGGTCGCAGATTCGAATCCTGCCTCGGGAATGGGTGTGTGTGATGTCCTTAGGTTAGCTAGGTTTCAGTAGTTCTAAGTTCTAGGGGACTAATGACCACAGCAGTTCAGTCCCATAGTGCTCAGAGCCATTTTTTGTACTGTGAGTTTTTGATCGTAGGGTGGCCTTATGACGGTACATGGTACAGAAACGTAGCCATCATGCAAAATAAAAGTGCAACTATACACTAAGGCAAATAATTTTTCGTGGCATAATATGTGTTTATATTTGCAGTTGTGATAATCAGCCGTAGGTATAGATAGATTTGATAGAGGCTCCTCTTTCAGTGAAGTAACTAGTGTTAAGCAATTTTACTGTTTCCTCACCTGAAGTAGGTACATGACACTTTTTTGACTACTTTATACTTGTGAAACTTAACGGTAATGGACAGGATATACAGGGTACCTCAAAAGGTACGGTACAACTTGGACGTGTTACAGCATCCAGACTGATTGAAGTATTCACACTATGTTTGGCTTATGTGTCAGAAAAACTCACGAAGATATGTTTGTATGTGTTCACTATCGTTGTAAGTGAAGCATAATAACGATTCAAGAAAAGGCTCAGTGTGTATAATGGTTTATTCGATAGAATCGGACACACAAGTTCAAAGGAACATGGCAAAGATAGCACCCACCCTCACGGACGTCGATACGTCAGTGGTACGGGAATTTTATACAGACAGAAACCGTTGGTGTGAAGCACCATAGTGGACGACTAGGAACAAGTGAAACCGACACAGAACGGAGACGGTTGGTCTGTAAATGTTCACCGCAGAAATCTGTTCGGAGGACGTCATATTAGTTGCAAATCCCTAGGATCAATACAGATTGTAACTGTTGCATGCACTGAAACCAAACGACAAGCCACAACGTATGCTATTCGCTGTGGACGTTACTCAGCGTTTAGAGAAGGATGAAAATTTTCTAAGCAACCTAGCATTTTCTTACGAAGCAAGATAACACGTATGTGATAAGATAAACAATCATAATGTTCGCATCTGGGGCACACTCAGTCCACATACTGTGACGGAAGAAGTAATGCGAGAGCCCAAAAATGAATGTGTGGTGTTGTTTGATGATTGATCGCATTGTGGAACCGCTTTCTTCCTCAGAATAAAGCAGTTAATTTTCACAGTTACCTTGATATGCTGTAACTGTTTGCCTTACCATAACTGGTTGACGAACAAGGCACAGTGGTTTATCAAGAAGACGGTTCATCACCACAATGGGCTCAGACTGTGCGAGATGTTCAATACCCGGTGTTTAAAGACCGCTGGATTGGCAGGGGTGGTCGAATTTCCTGGCCTTCTAGGTCGCCCGACATTGCTCCAGTAGACTTCTTTCTACGGGCGTACTTCAAGGACAGAGTCTACCAAAGGCTTGTCAACTACATCAATGATTTAAGGAACCGAGTCGTTGCTGCCACTGCCACAGTTGATGCGAATATGTTGCGCCAAGTGTGGATACAGCTTGAATACAGACTGGATGTCGTTCGTGACACCGAAGCTGCACGTATTGAAATTGATAGGAGGGATGAAACCTGTGTGAGATAGCGTGTCACATAAGCCAAACATAGTGTGAGTATCTTAATTCGTTTGGATGCTACAACACATTTAAGTTGTATCATAGCTTCTGAGACGCCATTTATAATACTACTAGTAAATAAATGGGAAAGAATTAAACTGATGGCACAAGCGATGTACTTCTAGGTGAATACCCTTGATTCGCAACGAATTTAGAGAAATGCCTGTTTATACAGTGGCTCCAGTGAGAAATTTGAGCTGTCTACACTTATAGCTACAGCTTTTTACAATTGCCCAGTTATCGGGACAAACCTTCCTAAATTTATGTAAGATAATTAACCACTTCTGTGTTATTGGATGGATTATCATGATTTGAAATCGAGGAAAAGGTATGTACTTGTGTAGAACCAAATACAGAGTCGAAATCAACTGAAGCAGTTTGGGGATATTATATAACGATACACGTTGGACCTTTCCAACAGTAAAACACATTCGCGAATTTTCACCTTTCCACTCAGTGCGTTAAGGCACTCACACAACTGATTATGTCACCAATAGCGGCAATATAATCACTTTAGTCGGTTATGATACTCATTTTTTCTTTTTTCTTCGTTGTTTTATTTTAAAATAGTGCACTATATATCTACTGTCGGACGATTTGTCTGGTGTAGCGGGTAATAAATTAAATACACAAACCTTCCTCGTGAATCAGTCTGTCTATTAATGAAAACCGTAGCGAAATCCCTATAGTACGTCCTGAGATTAGCTCCACATGCATACCGGAAAACTCGGCAGGGGACTTTGAATTTTGTACATCTGTATGAAGAAATAGGCATATTTAGTAGTTAATTTGGGGTTGTTTAGAAACTTAAAAACTTATTATCAGAGAAAATAAAACTTCTAAATGTACTGAAATTGACAATAAAAGGACAAAATTTCCCTTCCTCCATACGATTCCTGAGCAAGCAGAAAAAAAAGATGGTCGACGTAAGAATGGTCTGAATTGGATGGAAATCGGTAGATGTGATGGACATTACTGACAAGCAGATGATTAAAATTTCAAAAGAATTGGATGATTTATTCAAGAGAAAGATCTTCAAAAACTGAACAAGTCAATAACGCCTTGGGTACACTACTGGCCCTCAAGCGGTTATTCCTCATGGGACTGATTGATGAAGTTATTATATGTCCTCTTCAGGGATATCGTGCCAGATTTTGTGCAATTGGCGCGTTAGATCGTCAAAATACCGAGTTAGTTGGATAGCCCTACCAATAATGCTCAAAACTTTCTTAGTTGGGGAGGGATCTGGCTACCTTGTTGGGAAAGACAGGATGTGGCAAATACAACGACAAGCTGTACGAACTCTCGTCGTGACCGGGCGGGCATTATCTTGCTGAAATGTACAGGAAGGCTTTGCTTGCAGGGCAGCAAAACGGGGCGTACTGCTCTGAGGTGAGGGTGCAGTGGATAACAAAAAACGAGTCCTGCTATAAAATGAAATGGCAAGCCCGACCTTCAGTCCTACACTCCTGGAAATGGAAAAAAGAACACATTGACTCCGGTGTGTCAGACCCACCATACTTACTCCGGACACTGCGAGAGGGCTGTACAAGCAATGATCACACGCACGGCACAGCGGACACACCAAGAACCGCGGTGTTGGCCGTCGAATGGCGCTAGCTGCGCAGCATTTGTGCACCGCCGCCGTCAGTGTCAGCCAGTTTGCCGTGGCATACGGAGCTCCATCGCAGTCTTTAACACTGGTAGCATGCCGCGACAGCGTGGACGTGAACCGTATGTGCAGTTGACGGACTTTGAGCGAGGGCGTATAGTGGGCATGCGGGAGGCCGGGTGGACGTACCGCCGAATTGCTCAACACGTGGGGCGTGAGGTCTCCACAGTACATCGATGTTGTCGCCAGTGGTCGGCGGAAGGTGCACGTGCCCGTCGACCTGGGACCGGACCGCAGCGACGCACGGATGCACGCCAAGACCGTAGGATCCTACGCAGTGCCGTAGGGGACCGCACCGCCACTTCCCAGCAAATTAGGGACACTGTTGCTCCTGGGGTATCGGCGAGGACCATTCGCAACCGTCTCCATGAAGCTGGGCTACGGTCCCGCACACCGTTAGGCCGTCTTCCGCTCACGCCCCAACATCGTGCAGCCCGCCTCCAGTGGTGTCGCGACAGGCGTGAATGGAGGGACGAATGCAGACGTGTCGTCTTCAGCGATGAGAGTCGCTTCTGCCTTGGTGCCAATGATGGTCGTATGCGTGTTTGGCGCCGTGCAGGTGAGCGCCACAATCAGGACTGCATACGACCGAGGCACACAGGGCCAACACCCGGCATCATGGTGTGGGGAGCGATCTCCTACACTGGCCGTACACCTCTGGTGATCGTTGAGCGGACACTGAATAGTGCACGGTACATCCAAACCGTCATCGAACCCATCGTTCTACCATTCCTAGACCGGCAAGGGAACTTGCTGTTCCAACAGGACAATGCACGTCCGCATGTATCCCGTGCCACCCAACGTGCTCTAGAAGGTGTAAGTCAGCTACCCTGGCCAGCAAGATCTCCGGATCTGTCCCCCATTGAGCATGTTTGGGACTGGATGAAGCGTCGTCTCACGCGGTCTGCACGTCCAGCACGAACGCTGGTCCAACTGAGGCGCCAGGTGGAAATGGCATGGCAAGCCGTTTCACAGGACTACATCCAGCATCTCTACGATCGTCTCCATGGGAGAATAGCAGCCTGCATTGCTGCGAAAGGTGGATATACACTGTACTGGTGCCTACATTGTGCATGCTCTGTTGCCTGTGTCTATGTGCCTGTGGTTCTGTCAGTGTGATCATGTGATGTATCTGACCCCAGGAATGTGTCAATAAAGTTTCCCCTTCCTGGGACAATGAATTCACGGTGTTCTTATTTCAATTTCCATGGGGGACGAAAATTAGGTTGGTATTCACCATATCCACTACCGTCCGTGACGTCTCGAAATACGTCTTCTCTGGTCATTGGGAGTCATCACTGAAAACAATGATACTCCAGTCAACGAGATTCCAGTCCGGAGACTTGTCTGAAGACGCCACAGCCAGTGGTGAAATGCCAACCCGATTATTACCCTCTATACGGTCCAACAACCAGAAATGACGGTCTGGGATGCCATTTTGTTTCATAACATGGCCGCTGTGGTTGTAATCGGAGGCACCATTACAGCACACGAGTACGTCGGCGGTATTCTACGCCTCGTTTTGTTGCCCTTCATGATAAGCCATCCTGGACTTACCTTTCAGCAAGATAATGCCAGCCGGCAGACGGCAAGAGTTTCTACTACTTTTCTTCGTGCTTGCCAAATCCTGTCTTTCCCAGCCTGGTCATCGGATCTTTCCCCAATTAAAAATCTTACTAGCATTATGGCTAGGTCCCTACAATCTGTTTGGTATTTTGATGATCTAGCGCAGCAGTTGCACACAATTTGTTACGATATCCCTCAAGAGGACATCCAACTGCCTGTCAGCCAGTCCCATGCGGAATAACTGTTTGCATAAGGGCCAGTAGTGGAGCAATGCAGTATTGACTTGCTCATTTTTTGAATTTCTTTCTCTCGAATAATCATCGAATTTTTCTGAAATTGTAATAGTATGTTTGTCGGTACATGTACATCATATCAAACGATTTCCATCCAGTTCGGATAATTCCCTCGCAGTGCGTCGCTTTTTTTTTCTTAGACTGTATTATAATACTACATACGACCTAATTTTGTCAAGAATATATAAGTATTCATATTGAGCAGCAGATGACATTTTCTCCACGGCCTGTCTGCTCGACAAGCTTGTACAGTAATTGACCGGAAACGTGTGGTTATGAAATACTTCGTTCATTTTTCTCCTTGGGATAAATAAGACGTTACTGGAGCTTTTGCGATGTTACAAGAGATCTCTTTCTTGGAGAAAATTTACCGGAAGTGGTCGGAAGGTTTAATTTTCTATTTTTGTTATTGTTAATGTTGAGTAAGTAATTATTACGCTTTCATGAATTTCAGTCTATCTTGTCTCCTGTTCTAAATGAAATAACTTTCTGCACTGTATTCTGAATTAAAGTTCTCGTTGAAGAATTTGGTGGTGAGTCACTGTAAGCACTGGGACCTTAGCATCAGTGGTTCACTTTAAATTAATGGAGAACAGAGCGCTGCTATTAACGCTTAGTTTCTTCCTCTCCTTGAATCACACTTATAATCTCTTCCTGCCGGAAACATTTTAAGTGCTATGTTGAAAATCGTTCATTTAAGTAGTCTTCACTATATGAAGTCTAATATTATAGTTTAGGATGCTGCCAGATATAGATATTCTGTACGCTGCTCGTCCACCACCAGAGAACGCGTCAATTACGCTCAGACGTTACTCCTATCGGACAGTTCACGGCTCGCTGATGCTGCTACACTAATTACGTGTCCCTTCAACAGCGCTCCATTACTAGGTGTCACCAAATCTCCGTTTCCCCTGTTAAAAATGCAAGTTTGTTATTACTATTTGCATCATTTCCTGCTCCTTACAGTACGTAAAATTATTTTAGCCGAGCAGTTTACATCTACATATTTAGCGCAAAATGAAGAGATTACTATACTTTTCACACGTATTAACTGTACGTTGTGAAGTTATATCTGAAGAACGTAGCAACTTGGACAGAAGTCGTTGCCATTTACATACACTCACCCAGTGAGAAACAATACCATGTTGCAGAAAGAATACGGGTACACATTTCACATCTTCGACTCGAGCATTGAATACTGTCAATCATCATTTACCAAAAAACGTGAGCCAGTTTTCGTAATATAACGAGGAACCTCGAGAAAGTGGTTTAAGTGAAAATCGATTTGGAAGCCTCTCCAGTGAGAGCTACCGTTGGTGACTATGCTAACGAAGAATGACTAACCGGCAGGCAGGGGCATTGTGTCGTAGACTTGTCATTCACCAAACAACAGGTGGTGGTCTGAGCAGATACGTGGACCTATGGAGTGGCCTATATTAGGCACTGATTCTTCTATTTCTCTTAAGGATTATAATAAAAATAGCAAAGTGCAATCAGCACGAAACCCTCAATCAAAAAGAAAAATGTCACACTGAGTTTCAATTCCCTAAAATAAGTGTATTATGGTCAAACCGGTATTTATTTAGGGACACAAGAAGCGTTTGGGGAGACGTGTTACTCGATGGCTAGTTCTTCTTACTTGGCTGGACGAAAGAAAGCACTATCTCCGCCAGTGACTTTCCGTTGCTTTGATCTGGATCATGAGGAAATGAAGATGGGCATTGAAACGTACTTTTCATGCTTTTGGTAACAATTGCCTTAGCTTGTTTAGACACAATGTTCACATGCTGCTGCAACTAGAAGTAAGAGTACTATATACATGCGTCTATGGTAAAACGAGGGTTTATTTAGATAGGATCGTGCTTAGAGGGAAATTCAAGTTAATGTATGTGGGGTCTTAAGGAAAACTGCTTAACATTTAGAGTTGTAAATAAATTGCCTACTCACACGAAGCTGACTTACAGGAAAGAATTAGGAAGAGAAATAAATAACTTTCGAGCAGTTATAGGCATTTACCTAAGACTAAGAAGATGTTGCAGTGTAGCAGAATGAGAACAAAATTCCACACAATCCTTTTCAAAAGAACCATCCTGGAAATCGCTTTAATCGTTTTAGGGAAACCACTGAAAGGCAAATTACAATTGCTTCATGGGAATTTGAGTACAGTGTATTAATTACGTTGCATTTGTGTATCATTCATTTGTTTTCACATGGACTGCACATTCATTCGATTGCGATCTGCACACATAAATACCCTATTATAATTGGACGAAATACAATATAGAACTCTACGGGTCAATGTCGGTACGATGGATTAGGGTTCCAAAATGCACTGTTATGACGACGTTAGAATCACCATTGACTTCCTGCAGGGCGCGGTATTATATTAACACACAAGCAACGCAATGCTCCTAGGCCTTTGTGAAATGCAAGACCTTCAAGCACATGATGATACGCCCCTACATCTCTATCACATTGTGGGAACTTCTGGCATAAAGATAATTGTTGAACAGATAATTCTAAAAGATGAAAATAGTATGTCTCTTAAACTGGAAGGACGTTACAGAAATACGATAAGTCTACATCTACATCTACATGGATACTCTGCAAATCACATTTAAGTGCCTGGCAGAGGGTTCATCGAACCACCTTCACAATTCTCTATTATTCCAATTCTCGTATAGCGCGCGGAAAGAATGAACACCTATATCTTTCCCTACGAGCTCTGATTTCCCTTATTTTATCGTGGTGATCGTTCCTCCCTATGTAAGTCGGTGTCAACAAAATATTTTCGCATTCGGAGGAGAAAATTGGTGATTGAAACTTCGTGAGAAGATTCCGTCGCAACGAGAAACGCCTTTCTTTCAATGATTTCCATCCCAAATCCTGTATAATTTCTATGACACTCTCTCCCTTTTTTCGCCATAATACAAAACGTGTTGCCTTTCTTTGAACTTTTTCGATGTACTCCGTCAGTCCTATCTGGTAAGGATCCCACAACGCGCAGCAGTAGTGTCTCCTTTGTAGACCTATTACATTTTCTAAGTGTCCTACCAATAAAACGCAGTCTTTGGTTAGCCTTCCCCACAACATTTTCTATGTGTTTCTTCCAATTTAAGTTGTTCGTAATTGTAATACCTAGGTATTTAGTTGAATTAACGGCTTTCAGATTAGACTGATTTATCGTGTAAGCAGAGTTTAACGAGCTCCTTTTAGCATTCATGTGGATGACCTCAATCTTTTCGTTATTTAAGGTTAACTGCCACTTTTCGCACCATTCTGATATTTCTTCTAAACCATTTTGCAGTTTGTTTTGATCTTCTAATGGCTTTATTAGTCGATAAACGACAACGTCATCTGTGGACAACCGAAGACGGCTGCTCAGATTGTCTCCCAAATCGTTTATATAGATAAGGAACAGCAAAGGGCCTATAACACTACCTTGGGGAACGCCGGAAATCACTTCTGTTTTACTCGATGACTTTCCGTCAAGTACTACAAACTGTCACCTCTCTGACAGGAAATCATAGGTCCAGTCACATAACTGAGACGATATTCCATAAGCACGCAATTTCACTACGAGCCGCTTGTGTGGTACAGTGACAAAAGCCTTCCGGGAATCCAGAAAAACGGAATCGGTCTGAAATCTCTTGTCAATAGCACTCAGCACTTCATGTGCAATAAGGGCTAGTTGTGTTTCACAAAAACGATGTTTTCTAAACCCATGTTGACTGTGTGTCAATAGTCTTTTGACATCTGACAGACATGGTTCCTCTATAACAGCAGCAGTAAAGAGTTATTGCTACAGTTTCCTTGAAGCCATTTACTAGAATCCAATAAAGGTATTTAAACTACTAGAACGAAATTGGATCGTCAGAGTATATCATATCGTCGTAATAAGCG
This sequence comes from Schistocerca gregaria, assembly GCF_023897955.1. Classification (NCBI taxonomy): domain Eukaryota; kingdom Metazoa; phylum Arthropoda; class Insecta; order Orthoptera; family Acrididae; genus Schistocerca; species Schistocerca gregaria. Next base: position 548,544,002 of record NC_064931.1, read on the forward strand.
TCGCAGAAAATCTTTCTCTCTCTCTCTCTCTCTCTCTCTCTCTCTCTCTCTCTCTCTCTCTCTTTCTCTCTCTCTCCCACACACACAGACACACACACACACACACACACACGTCATAATGAAACAGTGTATGATTTTGGTTTTGGAGTCCAGTATGTGATCTCACTTCCTTTTAGGCTTAAATGTGTTTCAAGTGCTGTAAGTAATGTTTTTGAACCATAGCTTCTGATTGTTTCATTGTGTTATGTGAATGGGAGGCTTCAGGAGTCTTGGAGTGCTTCAGTTATGGGTTTAGATGACTATTTCTGCCATCAGCTGGCTTTCAAAAACTTCTGCGTTCTGACGCTTTACAACAAATGCTAGCGTCGGTAACAACAAAACACGTGAAATACTTGCCTCTGTCGCGCAGAAATGTGAACACAAATTATACTCAGATAATGAATTAATATCATCGTGACACTTTATCTGAGATAGTGTTTTCTGTCCACACATTCCCTTAAAAACGTTTAGTCACATATACAGGCAATTTTTAGACTATATTTATTTCAAATAAAATATGTTTTATAATTTTTAGTGAAAATTACGTCAGTAGGATGCACGCTGTAAGATGGAAGTATTTATCGTCAACATTCCACACCATTTAAATACGGTACCAGATATTGCTTCTTAGAACAGGAAATATTTTATCAAATTAATTACTCCCTGTTAGCTTTAGAGTGCAACGACACCGCAGAACTGTTCACCATTCGTTCTTTCAAGAAAGTATTTAATTATGCCAAATAAACTACAACTAATTTGAAAGTGCTAGGAGGTGCTCTAGTTCTTCGCTATAGCTCCTGTTGTAGTGCCGCTGCCCAGTCTTTGAGCAAAATTATAAGTCTTCAGCAAAAGCAGTAAGAAATAGTAAGAAAGTAGCTGTGGAGTACTGCGTCAACAACTGCGAGTTGGTAGCTGCCAGTGTGGCGATATGTGGTTCACAATAGCAGACCTGCCAAATGGACTGCGAGTCGAGATAGCTTAGCGCAGCAGTAAACTGCACAGCACAGCAGTAACCGCCTAGCGAGAGGGGCGATGTCACCCTACCGTGGCAAGTCTCCTGTTGTGGGTGATGCGACTAGGTGCTCGATTTTAGTGGAATAAATGTGTACCAGAGGCAAATAAATAAGTCTGAATTTTGAGACAGGGATGATCTCTTGTCGCCAGAGACTAGCAACGCCACCATGAGGCCATAGCTACGCTGGACAGCGAGACAACCAGACACCATAAGCAGCAGCCATGGGTTTGAGTCTGGGCTGCGCCTACCATTAGCCTTAAGTCCTTCGCGGGACTTGATCAGAGAATCCCAACGATCTGCCGTTCATGCCTACTGCCGCTGGCGCTGAGTTTCTAGTGGGACTCGGCGCCTCTCTACCAGCCGCTGTCCGACTCCTGCCAGAGCCCAGTGAGTCGGACCCTTCGCCCATCTGCAGAGTGAGGGGCCGCCACGACTACGCGCTGTCGACTGACTTCAATGGCCTCTGAGGTTGGCAGTCTACCACGGGCCTGCCGTCAGCACCGTAGGCCACCAGCTTGGCATCCAGGGCAGAGGCCACCACCCATATGTCAGCACCAGCCAGGTACAAGAAAGGGGCATAACATGGGCCAGCCATCAGCATCACATCACCTTACTTTCCAGGGCAGCAGGCGCCAGCCATACGTCGACACTGGCCACGGACAACAGAGAGGCATGTTTGCCTGTCGGAGCTGTGACGCATCATGTACTGAAGTTAATAAAGTCATTCTTTACTATCAACGGTGTTTACACTGGGCCCTCTAGCCCACCACTTATCCCACAAAAACTTCAGAGTGGCATCCGAGTGGTTTTCACCTTCAAGCACTCTTCACTGTATAGAAAAGGCTAAACTTGTAGAGACTTAGGTTGTGGCTATCTCACTCTTCAAAATCTTCTTAGCCGCACAGGATTAGCCGAGCGGTGTCAGGCGCTGCATTTATGGACTGTGCGGCTGTTCGAGTCCTCCCTTGGGCATGGGTGTGTGTTTGTCCTTAGGATAATTTAGGTTAAGTGGTGTGTAAGCTTAGGGACTGATGACCTTAGTAGTTAAGTCCCATAAGATTAAAAAAAATCTTCTTAGTATCCTTTATTTAAAGTGAATCGTAAAATTTTCATATGCTTCGATAAAAATTATTAAGAATAGTTATAAAATTCAGTTGCAAAAGAGTAATAGTTATTCTTATCTACAAAGTAAGCAGCATTTCAGCTGCAACTCAGGAAGAATATCTGCAGATATGAATAATACAATGAACTATGATTCATGGTGATTTTTTTGCTGTATATCCATTAACGTGGTAAACTTTAAAGAATTAATAACTGATACAAAAACATTAATAAGCTGATATTGGTGACTAGTATAATATACACCTGCACAGTGTACAATATATCTTCTTTACCATGAACAACTCGTTGCTACAGGAAATAATATATCTCACTACCAGTGAGTGAAATTTGGAAATTGTGGTAAGGTCTTATGGTACCGAACTGCTGAGGTCATCGGTCCCTAGGGCTTACACACTAGTTAGTCGAACTTAAACTAGCTTGCGTTAAGGACAACACACACACCCATGCCCGAGGGAGAACTCGAACCTTCGACGGGAGTTGAGAGACCGCCTCAGAGAGCGCGGCTACCCCGCGTGGCATCAGTGAGTGAAATCGAACTCAATCAAAGGTCACAGAAAATTACAAACTATGTAGAGAAGTTAATCCAACAGCAATAGAGAGTTTTTTAAACCTTATCAAGGAAGAAGAGTGGTAAGACGTTGTAATTCTGCTGCATTAATTTGTTCTGAAAGCGGCGCTTATATTCAAGCCAATAAAAGCGGGTTAAAAGTTGTGAGCTATCTGGGGAAGTTAACCTTGCATTACTAATGAACTGTTTCACCAGGTATCCAGTCTAGCTTACCAAATTCCCAACCAGACTAAAATTAATTATAACCTTTTAGTAGTCATCTTACGATAACCGGTGATATAAAGACAATTTAAATAAAAAGAAATACATCAGTTTATATTTGGACATTTATTTTAAGATTGATCATTGTTCCGTAAAATTTCATCATATTAAACTTGATTCATAACTAAACTGGTGCCTTATTTAGGATTGTGAAAATGTGAGTTTGTAATCTTACGGAACACATCAAATATGGAGCCAAGATTGGGAGAGTGCATACAATACTGCATTCATAAAATAACACACGAAGAACGTTGAAACATATGCAATAGGAAATTAACCACAACCAACCGATTCAATTTTCACCGAAAGAAGTTACGTTCGTAGCGCAATCCTGTCCGTTATGAAATTACCACACACGTGTATACTAAATTCATAATAACTCTCTGTGAAATCTTCCCGAAAAGAATAGCTGAGGGCTACTTTGGTGATTACACTACATGCTTAACGTGGTCAACTTGGTTTACACGAAGAGTGTAACTCCACAATAATTTTGATAATTAAATAAATAAATTATTAAAATAAATTACATTGAACACAAATTACAAAAGAAAAACCTCGAACTGGTTACTATCCTCTTACTATTAACCTGATGGATCAAACAATTATATAAGCACGTGGTGTTGGTCTCACAATGTTCACCACACGTGGGTTGAACATAAAGAAAAGTTGCTATATTGAAAAATATTGTCAAGACGAGACGTTATAATCTCACGCACATTCGCTTTTAAGATTGATGATATTAGTTAGAGTTACGGATCATCCACATGTGGTTCCACTTTACTCACAAAGTAGTGACAAAGCAACTACTGGAAGATATTATGAACTTTACACTCGAATTACACTGCGTTGCAAGTTAAGATAACATTAGACATTTTAGATCTAAACCTGAAATAAAGGTGATTAAATTTTCAGTTAGTATGAACTTACGAAATCCATTGTCCTACGGACTTAGCAGAGACGCGCTTAGCCGGAGATCTTACCACTTCAGACTGCCCGTGGGCCCCTACCAAGGGTGCTTTCAGATACAAAACGGAAGTGACCAGTGAGGCAGCTGTCTATACCAACATGACAAGGGACGGACAGAACCATACTAAGAATAGAAACCTCTTTCTTTTAGAAAGCGTAGCTACCTGTTCCGACGTTGGTCCCACTGTTCTCTAGCAGACAGGCTTGTCTGCTACCATCAAGCATGCAACTAGAAATACACTTGCTCATTCATCCTTTCACACAGAAGGGAAGCGGGATGACAGTATCTTATGATATACAGTATTTAAAAGAAAGCTGATGTGGGTTGCGTATGTGACATGAATTACATATAAACTGTGTTTTAAAGTGTAGTAGTGTGACAGACCGTTCTTGATTATGTGTAAAAGTAAGACTTTCCACTGCTCAGTCTCCTCCCAGATAGTCAGAAACACCACAGTAAATTTAGAAGTGGAATGTATGCCGTAAATGACAACAGTTTTAAAAAATAAACATGAAAGGAATCCAACAGAGACCTTCCAACGTTTATAGTGCCGATAACAAAGATGAAAAATATAATGCTTTCCTTAACACATTTCTCATGCTCTTTGAGAGTTTCTTCCCGTTAGAACGTTCTAAACGTTATACTATGATACTAGCAGCAATAGGCAGCCCGGGTAGCTGACTAGTTGGATAAGGATATCATGTAGAATAAAGCGGGAATTATATCAAAATGGTAGAAGTAGTCGCAATCTAGCTACAATAGCCCATTACAAACAGTATTGTAAGGTGCTAATATATTATTAGAAAGGCAAAGAGTATGTGGTATGCAAATAGAATAACTAACTCACAGGATAAAATTGGAAGCATATGGTCAGTTGTGAAGGAGGTGTCTGGTCAGCACCACAAGGTCGACTATATAAAGTCAGTTCTTAGGCAAAGTATTTGTGATACGGATAAATCAGATGTCAGTTGATGTTGAATTAAATAAAAACTTAGTTTCTACAGGGAAACATACAACTTTCTTCGCAAATGCCTTTCCGAGATTGATGTCTGAAATACTCCTCTGTGATACAGACAAGGGGGAGATTGAGTCAATAATTATATCACTGAAGACTAGGGACTCTCATGGATATGAGGGAGTGCCTAGCAAAATATTAAAGTACTGTGCTGCACATGTTAGTCCTGTGTTTAGCCATATTTGTAATTTTTCCTTTAGGAACAGTCAGTTTCCTGAACGATTAAAGTATTCAGTAGTAAAGCCGCTTTATAAAAAGGGAGAAAGGGACAATGTAGACTATTTTCGACTTATTTCTATGGCATCAGTGTTTGCCAAAGTTGTTGAAAAGGCTGTGTATGTAAGGATAATATACCATTTTGCACCACACGATTTGCTATCAAATATGCAGTTCGGCTTTAGAAGTCGTTTAGAAGCTCAAAATGCTATTTTCTCTTTTCTCTGTCAGGTACTGAATGGGCTAGACAAAATGTTACGAATGCTAGGCATATTTTTTGATTTAACTAAGGCGTTTGATTGCTCCAGAAATTGGACCATTACGAAATACGGGAAGTAGCTCACAATTGGTTCAACTCTTCCTTTACCAACAGACAGCAAAAGGTCATTATTCACAATGTCGAGAATGGCTGTGATGTGGTTTCTGAGTGGGGTATAGTCAAGTGGGGGTGCCCCAGGGATCAGTGTTGGGGCCATTCCTGTTATTTATTTGTATAAATGATATGCCCTCTAGTATTACGGGTAACTCTAAATTATTTCTGTTTGATGATAACACTGGCTTGGTAGTAAAGGATGTTGTGTGCAACATTGGCTTGGTTTCAAATAGGGCTGTTCATGACCTAAGTTCATTGCTTGTAGAGAATAAACTAACGCTAAATCACAGTAGGACTCAATTTTTACAGTTAAACAAAACCTGACGTTTTAATTTCACAGAATGAGCATATGGTTAGTGAAACTAAACAGTTCTAATTTTAGGTGTTCAAATTTCAAAATGGTTCAAATGACTCTGAGCACTATGGGATTTAACATCTGAGGTCATCAGTCCCCTAGAAGTCAGAACTACGTAAACCTAACTAACCTAAGGACATCACACACATCCATCCACAAGGTAGGATTCGAACCTGCGACCATAGCAGTCGCGCGGTTCCTGACTGAAGAGCCTAGAACCGCTCGGCCACAACTGCCGGCTCTAGGTGTTCAGATAAACAATAAACTGTCATGGACAGCACACGTTCAGAATCTTCTTCAAAGACTTGATGCTGCCATTTTTATTATTAGAATGGTATCTGAAGTGAGTGATCGTTCGACACTAAAAGTAGTCTACTTTGCTTATATTCATTCGCTTGTATGGTATGGTATTATATTTTTGGGTAACTCTTCCCATTCCAAAAGAATATTTTTGCTTCAGAAACGGACGATTCGGACAATAAGTTGGTGTAAATTCATGAACCTCTTGTCGACCCCTGTTCACGAGTCTGGGGATTCTGACACTGGCCTCTCAAAATATATATATATCCCTTACTGTCATTTCTTGTTACCAATATTAGCTCATTCCCAAGAATAAGCAACTTTCACTCAGTTAATACTCGTCAAAAGTCCAACCTGCATTTGGTTCGGACTTCCTTAACTCTTGTGCCGAAAGGTGTGCAGTACACTGCAGCATCCATTTTCAATAAGGTACCACTCGAATTCTCAAAAATATTACCAGTAATCCACCCGCTTTCAAATCGAAACTGAAGAGCTTCCTCATAGGTAACTTTTTCTATTCTGTCGAGGAACTCCTTGAAAAAGTAAGCTGATCCTTGTTGTATTGTTGACCGCTTTTACTTAAACTTTTGGATTGACTTTTTTCGGGTACAAACATTTTATTTTTATCTATCATTACGTTTATGTTGTAATTTCGTGTACTGACACGTTCCATGACCTTGGAGATTTAGTCCTCAATTTGGTCCTACGGAGCTTGGATTGTAAATAAAATCGACGCTGCATTCTATGGTTTATGTATTTTATAATGCATTAATACAGCTAATGGCATCTTACGAGCAGTTATGAGAATAGAATGATCATTACACAAATTGAAAGCATATTAGCACATCAGATACATTACAAACACAGAGGTTCATTGACTGAAATTGTGTAGCACACAAGCAGTTGTTGAGAAGCCAGAAATCACTGTAGCATTGCCCAGCTGGCTGTTATTCATTATAAGTAGAAAAAGCGCTAGATTGTAAATTTCGTTTGCGAATTATTCTGTAGCTGCTTTAGATACACAAGACTTGCATGTGTCACAATAAGAGAGACCCATCAGCAGCATAGCACGATGCCATGCTAGTGATGTTAGCGCTTGACCGTGGGTTGTGTTAATGCTCAAGCCAACATACATGCCAACTATGTATAAAGTGCAGTGACTCATACAGTTTCTGAATGCTCATAATTCATCAGCTGATTATATTTCCCGTCATGTGTATGATATGTACACTAAACAGACTGTGAGTGTACCAACGATTGAGAGTTGAATATGACAATTCCAGGAAGCGTGACAACGTACATAATGAGGGATGTTAGCTGTTTCTGGTGACAGGCGATGAGGAAGGCAAAGACGAAGGGGAACTGAATATTCACCATGGCAATTTTATCCCCAGTTTTTCCATGTATTATTCACCCATTGCTGTATGAGATTGTCAGATAGTTTGAAACTTAAGAAACTATGTTCCCACTGGGACATACATTTACTTTCAGAACACCGCACAAATGTGACTGCTGTCGGCTTGGTGCTGTGGGGAAGATGCTATCTGCTTTGACAGGCCTCTTGACTTAGGAGACACTATAAGAAAGAACTGTCGACAAAGTGAAAGAACTTGTCGTCATTACGAAAGACAGCAAGCAAACAACTCGGAAGCGCCTGTCCGCAGTTTTTTGAGACAAAAGTGTCTGGCTGAATAACGTCTTGGGGCGCGTGCTACCACCTACTACAGCACTGCGTTCAAATCTGATCGAGCATGTTGAGACGTTGTACTGTTTTCATCCATGAAAATGTCAGTCCCTATTTGGCTGCTGCTACGGACATCGCTTTCCAGTCTTTGGCTGGGAGATACCTGTAGAACCACATCTGATTTTCATCTCTCTTTTCATTTGAAGGCTCTTCTTGCTGGCAAAAGATTACAAAATAAAAATCCTTTCAAGCGAACTGTTACTGCTTAATGGTAGAACAAAGTGCAAAAACCGGGCACCCATAATTTTGATTAAAAAAATAAATTCGTAGAAACCTATGTTTTAAAAGCATGTAATATTTACTTTATAATGTTATGTACCATTTGTATTTTAGTCTTAGAAAATATAAATACGATTTATTACGGAAAAAAGTTATTTTCAAAAGAAAAACAATATAATTTCAAAGTTGTTGTTGTTGTTGAGGTTTTCAGTCCTGAGACTGGTTTGATGCAGCTCTCCATTCTACTCTACCCTGTGGAAGCTCCTTCATCTCCCAGTACCTACTGAAACTTACATCCTTCTGAGTCTGCTTGGTGTATTCATCTCTTGGTCTCCCACTACGGTTTTTACCCCACACGCTGCCCTCCAATACTACATTGGTGATCCCTTGATGCCTCAGAACATGTTCTACCAACAGATCTCTTCTTCTAGTCAAGTTGTACCACGAACTTCTCTTCTCCCCAGCCCTATTCAATACCTCCTCATTAGTTATGTGATGTACCCATCTAATATTCAGCATTATTCTGTAGCATCACATTTCGAAAGCTTCTATTCTCTTCTTGTCTAAACTATTTATCGTCCACGCTTCATTTCCATACATGGGTACACTCGTTACAAATACTTTCAGAAACGACTTCCTGACACTTAAATCTATACTTGATGTTAACAAATTTCTCTTCTTCAGAAACGCTTTCTTTGCCATTGCCAGTCTACATTATATATTCTCCGTACTTTTACCATCACCAGTTATTTTGTTCCCCAAATAGCAAACTCCTTTACTACTTTAAGTGTCTCATTTCCTAATCTAATTCCCTCAGCATCACCCGACTTAATTCGACTACATTCCATTATTCTGGTTTTGCTTTTGTTGATGTTCATCTCATATCCTCCTTTCAAGACACTATCCATTCCGTTCAACTGCTCTTCCAAGTCCTTTGCTGTCTCAGACCGAATTACAATGTCATCGGCGAACCTCAAAGTTTTTATTTCTTCTCCCTGGATTTTAACACCTACTCCAAATTTTTCTTTAATTTACTTCACTGCTTGCTCAATATACAGATTGTATAACATCGGGGTGAGGCTACAACCCTGTCTCACTCCCTTCCCAACCGCTGTTTCCCTTTCATGTCCTTCGACTCTTATAACTGCCATCTGGTTTCTGTACAAATGGTAAATAGTCTTCCGCTCCTTGTATTTTATCCCTGCTACCTTCAGAATTTGAAAGAGAGTATTCCAGTCAACATTGTCAAAAGCTTTCTCTAAGTCTACAAATGCTAGAAACGTAGGTTTGCCTTTACTTAATCTAGCTTCTAAGATAAGTCGAAGGGTCAGTATTGCCTCACGTGTTCCAATATTTCTACGGAATCCAAACTGATCTTCCCCGAGGTCGGCTTCTACCAGTTTTTCCATTCGTCTATACAGAATTCGCTTTAGTGTTTTGCAGCCGTGACTTATTAAACTGATAGTTCGGTAATTTTCACATCTGTCAACACCTGCTTTCTTTGGGTTTGGAATTATTATATTCTTCTTGAGGGTATTTCGCCTGTCTCATACATCTTGCTCACCGGATGGTAGATTTTCGTCAAGACTGGGTCTCTGAAGGCTGTCAGTAGTTCTAATGGAATGTTGTCTACTCCAGGGGCTTTGTTTCGACTCAAGTCTTTCAGTGCTCTGTCAAACTCTTCACGCAGTATCATATCTCCCATTTCATCTTCATCTACATCCTCTTCCATTTCCATAAAATTGTCCTCAAGTACATCACCCTTGTATAGACTATCTATATACTGCTTCCACGTTTCTGCTATCCCTCCTTTGCTTAGAATTCTTAGAACTGGGTTTCCATCTGAGCTCTTGATATTCATACAAAAGGTTATCTTTTCTCCAAAGGTCTCTTTAATTTTCCTGTAGGCAGTATCTATCTTACCCCTAGTGAGATAAGCCTCTACATCCTTACATTTGTCCTCTAGCCATCCCTGCTTAGCCATTTTGCACTTCCTGTCGATCTCATTTTTGAGACTTTTGTATTCCTTTTTGCCTGATTCATTTACTGCATTTTTATATTTTCTCCTTTCATCAATTAAATTCAATATTTGTTCTGTTACCCAAGGATTTCTACTAGCCCTCGTCTTTTTACCTACTTGATTCTCTGCTGCCTTCACTACTTCATCCCTCAAAGCTACCCATTCTTCTTCTACTATACTTCTTTCCCCCATTCCTGTCAATTGTTCCCTTATGCTCTCCCTAGAACTCTGTAGAACCTCTGGTTCTTTCAGTTTATCCAGGTCCCATCTCCTTAAATTCCCACCTTTTTGCTGTTTATTCAGTTTTAATCTACAGTTCATAACCAATAGATTGTGGTCAGAGTCCACATCTGCCCCTGGAAATGTGTTACAATTTTAAACCTGGTTCCTAAATCTCTGTCTTACCATTATATAATCTATCTGAAACCTGTCAGTATCTCCAGGCTTCTTCCACGTATACAATCATCTTTTATGATTCTTGAACTAAGTGTTAGCTATGATTAAGTTGTGCTCTGTGCAAAATTCTACCAGGCGGCTTCCTCTTTCATTTCTTACCCCCAGTCCATATTCACCTACTACGTTTCCTTACCTCCCTTTTCCAACTACGGAATTCTAGTCACCTATGACTATTAAATTTTTGTCAACTTTCACAATCTGAATAATATCTTTTATTTCATCATACATTTCTTCAATTTCTTCGTCATCTGCAGAGCTAGTTGGCATTAAACTTGTACTACTGTAGTAGGCATGGGCTTCGTGTCTATCTTGGCCACAATAATGTGTTCACTATGCTGCTTGTAGTGGCTTACGCGCACTCCTATTTTTTATTCATTATTAAACCTACTCCTGCATTACCCGTATTTGATTTTGTATTTATAACCCTGTATTCACCTGGCCAAAAGTCTTGTTCCTCCTGCCACCGAACTACACTAATTCCCACTATATCTAACTTTAATCTATCCATTTCCGTTATCAAATTTTCGAACCTACCTGCCCGATTAAGGTATCTGACATTCCACGCTCCGATCCGTAGAACGCCAGTTTTCTGTCTCCTGATAACGATTTCAAAGTAAGTATATTATAACGTGTTCCAGATCCGTGTTTTCTTTGGTCATTCCATGAGGCCTGCTATCGAAAATTCTTGTGGGATTTCTTTCTGACGTTCAGTAATCGATTTCGTCTTTGATATGGGTTCAGTGTTATTTCTGTCTGCCAACTGTATGACCATTCTTCACACTAGATTACGAGTAGGCCTAAAGAAAGAAATTTCCATAGCTAGACTGTACTTAAACAGCTCTTCTGTAAGATTTTTACCCAAAATGTAAGACTGCTTCCCTTTTTTTTTTTTTTTTTTTCTACTTCATCACATGTACCAATGTACATGTTGGGCAGCCTTACAAGTGTTGTTTTTGGAGCATTAAACGGTTACTGGGCATTTACCAACCCATCTTATTTCTCCGAACTGCACCAACAGCTTTAGTCATTTTAGATGTACTCCACTCTATTTGATAAACTGCTCCATTCTCCTTTTGGAATTTTCAGGAGAATTACAAGAGAACAAGAGTGTGTACTAATACAGGCAAACTTCAAACATGATAAAGTAAAGAGTTGTTTAAGCAAATGAAGGAAGTCAAGTTTACGCAACTATAGCCCACATTTTGTTAGCCCAATAAATTTTTAACTAAACATCGAAGTGGAATAACTTACTCGTCAATATCAATCTTAAACCTTACTCTTCAAGAATACCTGTATCTTGAAAGGCTCACCTACCAAAATCTAGGAGAAATAACGAAAAATGTAGCACAACGTAAAAAATTTTCCCATTGTAAAACGTGCAATGGGGAACTGATAAGTCACAAATGAGGTGGTTGACTTGCGCACTCAGCTACAGAGTGGAAGAACCGGAAACTAATATTTACACTCAGTTTCGGAACATCCAGAGCAAAGAGAAGGGGGAATCTGCCTAAAGGGGACAGGGAGGGTGAGTCCAACTTAGGGCAGTTTCCTCTATGGATGTTAATGTATTTAAAGGACTCACAATATGATGTGTCTTTATAATCAGGATCTTCATACAGATCAAGCCTGTAATATTGCACCTGAAATTGTTTTAAATGATAGTAAGTTTCCCTGTGGTTAAAGGTCAACTACTGGACAGTGCTGTAGCATTGTGTCGAACAGCTTGAATTGTGAGAGTTGACTAGGATGAACATTTACTTTGAGCATGTTGTGAATTTCCAGCAAGGGCAGCTCTACGCAGGAGTTATCACAATGTCTTTTACATTCAACTATGAGTGTCCACTCCATCTACAAGTAGCTTAACGGGATGAGTAAAATGGATTTCATGTAGGAAAAGCTTCAGGAAAGTTCCCAGCGAGTTTTTGGATGGAAACAGAAATGGCCAGGCGCCGCTAGTTTAGAGCTAGCATGTTACACTGAGCTGGCGCTGAAAGCGCTTAGGGGCCCAGCTAAATGTCTACGCACCTTGGGAGCTTACAACGTAAGGAGAAAATCCCACAGAAGCACATGTAGGAGAGTAACATGAAACAGCTAAACTTAACATTCAAAAGAGATGGGAATTCTGCTCAGACACACGGAATGTGAAAATACATCACAACATGAAAAATTAAGGAATCTCATTACCTTTATCCCACATTCATAACGTAAAAGAATTATTGCATGTATGCCTAGCTATAGTTCTGAGTTACAGACGAAACAAATGATCAGTTATACACTGCAGTGCACCTTCGTAGTGGCCTCCAGATTTTCAGTATTTACGTCACCATCATCATAATTTTTCAAACGGTAGTGACCCCAAACAAATGTATTCACGTTATCCGGAAGTATAAAATGTTTATCATCTTGTGTAGATAAATGTAGTTTGTTTTATATAATAGTAGAAACAATAAGGTACTTCGATTGCATTACATGCTGCATAGTTGTTTCAACTCCCCAGTTCAACACACATTGCCCGTAATTGTCAATGGTTAACCAGTTAACAGAAGACTGTTTTCCATTCCTTATTCCGCGCATTAAGCATCAAGACTCGGTTTCGCATGCATACTCTTTTTCTTGTATACTGGCAAATTGTGTAACAGATCTTCCACTCAGGTCGTTTTATTTGCCAACAGCATATTGTCACTCTTATTACAAGGAAACTCAAAGTATCCAATCTAGTCTGCATATTAGTCCTGATATCGAAGTAAATATGTGGAGTTTAATGTGGTGATTTAATAAAAAAAAATAGAGACCAGTTGGTTTTAGACACTCAATCCCCTTCTTCATAATACCTACTGAAAGATATACCACAAATAAGTACAAGTCAGAGAGGAATATTAAAGAATTAGGAAGCACATGATTAAAAATTTAGAAACAAAGAGATGATACATGCTTAGAACTATCGAGTAATTAGCGAGAGTCAAAAATAAACAAATGTATGTAGCCCAGTACTGTAGTAATACAAAAATACTAGAATAATATCTAATACACTAATCAAATATGTTTATGCAGAAATAGTTCATGAGTGCTTACATATGGATCATGGTACATGTACACATATTGTGTAAGGACACCAAGAGACAAGAGCAGATATTATTCAAGAACTGGCAGCTAATGCAGCTAATGGGATGTACACTCCTGGAAATTGAAATAAGAACACCGTGAATTCATTGTCCCAGGAAGGGGAAACTTTATTGACACATTCCTGGGGTCAGATACATCACATGATCACACTGACAGAACCACAGGCACATAGACACAGGCAACAGAGCATGCACAATGTCGGCACTAGTACAGTGTATATCCACCTTTCGCAGCAATTCAGGCTGCTATTCTCCCATGGAGACGATCGTAGAGATGCTGGATGTAGTCCTGTGGAACGGCTTGCCATGCCATTTCCACCTGGCGCCTCAGTTGGACCAGCGTTCGTGCTGGACGTGCAGACCGCGTGAGACGACGCTTCATCCAGTCCCAAACATGCTCAATGGGGGACAAATCCGGAGATCTTGCTGGCCAGGGTAGTTGACTTACACCTTCTAGATCACGTTGGGTGGCACGGGATACATGCGGACGTGCATTGTCCTGTTGGAAAAGCAAGTTCCCTTGTCGATCTAGGAATGGTAGAACGATGGGTTCGATGACGGTTTGGATGTACCGTGCACTTTTCAGTGTCCCCTCGACGATCACCAGAGGTGTACGGCCAGTGTATGAGATCGCTCCCCACACCATGATGCCGGGTGTTGGCCCTGTGTGCCTCGGTCGTATGCAGTCCTGATTGTGGCGCTCACCTGCACGGCGCCAAACACGCATACGACCATCATTGGCACCAAGGCAGAAGCGACTCTCATCGCTGAAGACGACACGTCTCCATTCGTCCCTGTCGCGACACCACTGGAGGCGGGCTGCACCATGTTGGGGCGTGAGCGGAAGACGGCCTAACGGTGTGCGGGACCGTAGCCCAGCTTCATGGAGACGGTTGCGAATGGTCCTCGCCGATACCCCAGGAGCAACAGTGTCCCTAATTTGCTGGGAAGTGGCGGTGCGGTCCCCTACGGCACTGCGTAGGATCCTACGGTCTTGGCGTGCATCCGTGCGTCGCTGCGGTCCGGTCCCACGTCGACGGGCACGTGCACCTTCCGCCGACCACTGGCGACAACATCGATGTACTGTGGAGACCTCACGCCCCACGTGTTGAGCAATTCGGCGGTACGTCCACCCGGCGTCCCGCATGCCCACTATACGCCCTCGCTCAAAGTCCGTCAACTGCACATACGGTTCACGTCCACGCTGTCGCGGCATGCTACCAGTGTTAAAGACTGCGATGGAGCTCCGTATGCCACGGCAAACTGGCTGACACTGACGGCGGCGGTGCACAAATGCTGCGCAGGTAGCGCCATTCGACGGCCAACACCGCGGTTCCTGGTGTGTCGGCTGTGCCGTGCGTGTGATCATTGCTTGTACAGCCCTCTCGCAATGTCCGGAGCAAGTATGGTGGGTCTGACACACCGGTGTCAATGTGTTCTTTTTTCCATTTCCAGGAGTGTATATCTCCCGGTCGGTCTCAGAGTAACAATAAAAGTACGTTAAAGTAATAAAGCAATAACTTACGCAATTACAGTTGCCATAAACCATTGGTCAAAATGTAAGTGCACATTGTGGTGTCACCGCCAGACACCACACTTGCTAGGTGGTAGCCTTTAAATCGGTCGCGGTCCGGTAGTATACGTCGGACCCGCGTGTCGCCACTATCAGTGATTGCAGACCGAGCGCCGCCACACGGCAGGTCTAGAGATACTTCCTAGCACTCGCCCCAGTTGTACAGCCGACTTTGCTAGCGATGGTTCACTGACAAATTACGCTCTCATTTGCCGAGACGATAGTTAACATAGCCTTCAGCTACGTTATTTGCTACGGCTTAGCAAGGCGCCATGATCAGTTTCTATTGATATTGTGAATCATGTACCACAAAGAGCGACTGAAGCAAAGCAAGCGCTGTATCATGTATAAGATACAGAGGCGAGCGAGTGCACGGGACTTACCCTAGTTCACTGCTAGTAGCGTCACGTCATCGTAACGCGCCTGCATATAGTATTGCACCACATTTAACATAAAAGTAAAAATTAAGATTTGTGTGTAAAACTTTGTTAAAGTATAGTTCTATGTAATAATGTTTCAGGTAACAAATCTTAATGTTATAAAATTAGTAGTTTACGTAAAATTCACGTTTTGAAAGAAAAATAGGAGGCGCTAAATAATGACGCTAGGAAGCCAAAATTTGGTGAGAAGGTGCAGTAAGAAGTCATTAATGAGTGGTGCTGGTTTCCAAAACCATAAAACTAAAATTGACTCCAGAATCCGCGTTTTTCGGAAAAATCAGAGGCGCGAAATAATAGAGCTACAATATTGAAAATTGGTAGGATGCTTCAGTTCACCCTAATAATAATAATGGAAATACCACAATCAGTTACCTCTTCTAGTTTTTTAGTAATTTAGTAAAAACTACTTTTGTGAGTAAAATGTACATAAGCATTATAGATTAAGTACTTTAAATTTTAATGATAAAACAAATTCTTTAAGACCAATGATCAGATAGGACAATTAACAAAGCTACACCAAGTTTTAGTCTTGTAGCATAATTAACAGCTGATACAAGTCTTGATAAAGCTGTGGTTCAGAGGTAACAATCTACCGTTAGTTCCATTGTAAAAATTCTAGAGAGTAAAGTTTTAATTTTAGCGGGCTGAGATTTTCTGCGTGCTTCTGTACTGCTCAGATGTATGTATACAAAAATTGAGAAGTTTGTAAAGCTATTATTAAATGTGATATTTAAGATTATGTGCCTGAGATAGCGATCATTTGGAGGCTGCAGGCATCTGCATAGGAACGGAAAGAACAGATGCTCTCTTGGCGGTACGCGCCGGAGCTATATAAAAAGAGCGGCAGAGGCAGTAGTAAGCTCACTCCGCATTAGACCAACGCCTAGTCCACGCGAGCTTAACGTCCGATCGCGCCTCGCCTCGGGTGACGTCATAGCGGGCTGTGACATGCGCGTACTTAGCAATGTAAACGGACATTGAAAATCGCGAGGACTGTACACCGTCCTGGATCGTTTAGACTTCGGTAACCAACTGTTATTGTGCCGTCCGTGTGAAGTATAATTCCGCGTGGCAAGTGGTGACTAACTCCACTTTTAAGGCGAGCATTAATCTTTTTTTTTAACATTATTGCGAAATATTAATAGAGCACCGTTAGGTAGAGTAATGAACTATTCGGGAGGAACTTGCTGTAGAAGTCGCCTCTGAACTATTAAACGATTGGCTGAATTAACAATATTTAATGTCTTTAGCATTTTCAGAAGTTTCGAGTAATTTGTGTGAGCCTTTAAGATAATAAAATCTTGTTTGGAACTTTAAATTTTATTGAAGCAGCCCTAATCCCGTGAAGAACTATGGATATTTTTCGTTTAGCTGGGCTGTACAGGAATGTGGCCGTGCAGACTGGGAACTAAGGTCAGTAAGTTTCCCTTCGCTTTCTGACTGGCCACCAAATTAGTTGCCAGGCTCGCGTGATTTAAGGTGGCAATGTTCAACTTTCATTCAACATTAAACAACGACTTCTTCGCCGTCCCACATATGTTGCATCGGCAATAGTCTGTTACGTGAAATGAACATTCAAACAACTCATTCGACAACTTCTTCGCCGCCCCACATATGGTGCTTATCGGCCGGGAAAACTGAATTAAAAGCAAATAA